>NC_134788.1:69056905-69089405 GCF_046742065.1 Oratosquilla oratoria | reverse complement strand
ATGTTTATAATTATTATACAAATGAAAAAATACTTTTTCATTATGTGTTTTATATTGTTATAAATCATATATGTAAAGTTTGTACATATTCATTACATAAGGTAATGCGTGCATAATTTAATTTTATATTGTATAGTTTCCCATGACTTGTATAAATATAATGTACAACTTTTATTTATATGTACGGCTACAACGGTCCTTGTTATACAGTATAATGGTTTTATAAAATAAGTAGAAAAAAATTGGGACGACCACTCTGCTCGAGATGGTCCATACAACAACTGATAGCTTCAACGCTTATTACATGGTTACTAAGTCTATTCCATTCGTCGACCACCCTGTTAGTAAACCAAACCTTGCCTATTTCTCTCTTATACCTAATTTTGTCGTTTAAATCCATTACTGCGAGTCCTGCCCTGTTGTTTTAATATGATGACCTTCTTTGCATCACCCTTTGATCCACTTCAACACCTCTATTGGATCACCCCGCACTCTGCGTCTTTCCAGAGAGCGTACGTTAAGGTGCCTAAGCCTCTCTCCGTAAGGCAAATTTCTGAGTCCATGTATCATTTTGGTCACATTCTAATTATAAACATATGTTTATTTTGTAAAATGCCTCCATGTGAGATAGTTTATTAATCAAATGCAGGCATGCGAAGAAAATCAACCATATATATCTAGATATCGTACTCCTCAATAATACGGAGATGGACATTGATAAGCAAATGGAGATATTCAGTTAGCACCAGGGTTTGAGATATGAAATGAACGAGAGTAGCTCTTACTGACGTGTCGGACCTGAAGCACAGAATACTCATGGTAAACTATGCAAAAATAAATTTAATAAAGTACATCCTTTTTTTTTTTTTTTCTATCCCATCTGGGGTATTGGCTGCTTTTTATTGTGGCAAAGTAGCATGCAGTCGATACTTTAGGGTCTATATGGGGCGCCCCTACGGACCAGAGCCACACATCATTTTGTCTATGATAGAGGAAAACTCTGTCCATACAGAAATGATAACACTTTTTTGACTGTCCCTCCGTTATGCTGTCCCCCAACCCCTTGTTGCTGCCCTGTACCATTCTCTGAGTATTCATTTTCTGTGGTGGGGGAATTCCCTGTGGTGGGGGAAAAGAATACTGCCACCAAGTATTTCCACTTGGATCGTAAGAGGCGAGAAGAAAGGGACGGGGATTGGGACAAGGCATCCTTCTTCTTGTAGCCCCCACAGGGGACATTCCTAAAAGAAAAAGTAAAGGGTCTAGGAGTTTTCCGACCAGCACCCTAAGGTTTGGGTCTTTTATGTGCGTGGATGTAGTTCAGATGAGAGTAAAAGGGAAGAGATAGGTAGTATGTTTGTGAGAAGAAAGATGGATGTGTTGGCTTTGAGTGAAACTAAGTTGAAAGGGAAGGGTGAGTGTAAGTTTGGGAGTGTAAGTGGGAGGTTATCAGGAGTGAAGAGAGGGCGAGGGAGGGAAGGGGCGGCTATTCTAGTAAGTGAAGAGATAGGTAAACGTGTAGTGGAGTGGAAGGAGGTTTCCTCAAGGATAATGTGGATGAAGATGAAACTGGGAAAGGAGATGTGGGTTTTTGTAAGTACATATGGGCTTGGCAGTGAGAAGAGTGTAGAAGAAAGGGAGGCTTTTTGGATAGATTTAAATGAGTGCATAGAGGATTTCGGGAGAAATGTCAATGTAATAGTACTGGGAGACCTTAATGCTAGGGTAGGAAATGGTCCAATCGATGGAGTGGTTGGGAAATGTGGAATTCCAGGAAAGAATCGTAGTGGAGAGTTGATGGTGGAAATGTGTCTAGAGAGTTGATGATAGCAAATACAGTGTTTCGGAAGAAAGTCAAGCATAAGTACACATGGGAAAGGGTGGTGGATGGAAGGGTGGTAGATAGAGCGTTAATGGATTATGTAGTGGTAAATAGGATTATGATAGGAAGAGTTAAGGATGTACATGTGCTAAGGGGAGAGGGTGGGGGAATATCAGATCATTTTTTGGTGGAAGGTAAGTTGAGAGTGGAGGATAGATGGAGAGAGAGGAAAGGGACAAAAGGTAGGGAGGTGCTTAGAGTGAACTCTTTAAATGAAAAGAAAAAGGAGAAGGAGTACACGAAGAAGCTGAAGGAGGAGTGGGAGGGAGTGAAGGATAGAGTAGAGCTAGGAGTGGAGGAGGAATGGGGATGGTTCAAGGAGGGAGTCACAAAGTGTGCAAAGATGGTGTGTGGAACAAGAAGGACAGGAGGAGATAGAAGGAAGGGTAGTGAATGGTGGGATGAGGAAACAAAGAAGGTTGTTGAAGAGAAGAAGCGAGCTTTCACAGATTGGTTACAAAATAGGACGAAGGAGTCATATGAAAGGTACAAAGAAAAGAAAAGAGAAGTAAAGCACAAGGTAAAGGAGGCAAAGAGGAGAGCAGATGTGAAATGGGGTAAGAGTATGACAGAAAATTTTGAAAGTGATAAAAAGATGTTTTGGAAAGAAATTAAGAGAGGAAGAGGAGGCGAATCAAGTAGAGAAGAAAAGGTAAAAGGTGCAGATGGAGAGATGATAATGGAAGAGAGGGCAGTAAGGGGAAGATGGGCAGAATATTTTAGGGAGTTGCTAAATGTAAAGGAGGATAGGGAAGGAAAGATAGCTGCAGTTGGAAATGCTAAGAAAATGACCGTGATGAGTGAGGAGAATGGAGGAGAAATAAGGAAGGATGAGGTGAAGGCAGTTGTTAAGATGATGAAAACAGGTAAGGCACCTGGTCTGGATGGATGCCATGCAGAATGTCTAAAAAAAGGAGGTACAGTGATGGTGGACTGGCTGGTGAGGTTATTTAGTGTTTGCTGGAGAGAGGGTAGATTGCCGGAGGACTGGAGAAGTGCCTGTATAGTTCCATTTTACAAGGGAAAAGGGGACAAATGTGAATGTAGTAGTTTCAGAAGGATTAGCTTGTTAAGTGTAGTTGGGAAGGGTTATGGGAAGATCTTGATTGAGAAGATTAAGAGAAGAACAGAGGGAGTAATTGGTGAGGAACAGTGTGTATTTAGAACGGATAGAGGTTGTGTAGATCAGATCTTTGTGGTAAGACAGATATGTGAGAAAGCTATAGGAAAGGGTAAGGATGTTTTTTGGGCTTTTATGGATCTGGAAAAGGCTTACGATAGGGTAGACAGAAAGGCACTGTGGGAGGTTATGTAGATATACGGGATAGGAGATAAGCTTCTCGGAGCTGTCAAGAGTTTTTATGAGGGTAGTAGAGCTTGTGTCAGGATTAGAAATGGAGAGAATGAGTGGTTCGAGGTAAAGGTGGGACTTCGTCAAGGATGCGTTATGTCACCTTGGCTGTTCAACTTATACATGGATGGGGTGGTGCGAGAGGTAAATGCAAGGGTAGTGGGTCAGGGATTGGAGATGGTTAAAGAAAAGGGAGAAAAGTGGAAGTTGAGCCAGCTGTTGTTTGCGGACGACACAGCGGTTGTGGCAAGATCGGAGGAGTGATTGAGGAAGTTGGTGACAGAGTTTGGGAGAGTATGTGAAAGAAGAAAGCTAAAGATAAATGTGGGTAAAGGTATGGTGATGAGATGTACAAGGGGTGAAAGTGGCAGTAGATTTGAAGTAAGCATTAAAGGAGAGCGACTGGAGGAGGTGGATAGTTTTAGATACTTGGGTGCAAATGTGGCAGGAAAAGGTGGAGTGAAGGTGGAGGTAGAATGTAGATTGAGAGAAGCGAGTAAATGCCTTGGTGGATTAAAAAGTGTAATGAGGAATAGACATTTGGGAATGGATGCTAAGAGAAGACTGTATGAAGGAGTGATTGTGCCAACAGCACTGTATGGGGCAGAAACATGGAACATAAGAGAGGAAGAGAGAAGGAGTTTGATTGTGTTTGAGATGAGGTGTCTAAGAGGTATGATGGGGGTTACTAGGCTAGATTGAGTGAGAAATGAGGAGGTGAGGAGGAGAACAGGGGTGGAAAGGGGGTTGGGAGATTGGGTTGATGAAAGAGTATTAGGATGGTTTGGACACATAGAAAGAATGAGTGAAGAAAGACTAGTAAAAGAGGTATGGAAGGCAGATGTGGAGGGAGTGAACATGAAGGGATGTCCTAGGATGAGGTGGATGGATGGGATGAAAGGGGCTTTGGGGAAGAGGGGAATGTCTGTTGAGGAAGGACGGGAGAGGATAGAAGATAGGGGTGAATGGAGAATGGTTGTGTATGGATGATGTGATGCATGAGGTGGAATGGACGGGGAGATGGGGGGTGAGGTAGTATGTGTGAGCAAAATTTGACGCAGCCCGAAGGGATTTCTCCCCGTCTTCTCCTTTTATGCATGGGGGGACGGAGAGGGGGGGTCGCCGATTTAATGAAGCGGCCTTGCTGTGGATGTGCTGTGTCTTGCGACACTGCATCTGACCCAGGGCAGTGGACAAGGTGCAGGGATTACCCGTCATTCAGGAAATGCTAAGATAAGAGGGAGGGTGGAGGGGTGTGGAGTGTGTTCAGGGATGGAGTGGATGGGAATGATTTTATGCCTTTTTCTTTTTTGGCTACCTCTCTTGTAAGGGGGGGAAAGCCTTGGTATATGTATGTATGTATGTATGTATGTATGTATGTATGTATTTACTTCATTTCACAGTGTCCTTCCTTTCCAATCTTAAACACGACCATCAGGGCCTGTCCCTGATGTACTAAACTCTTATCTAGTAATAACAACAGATAAATATAATAATGATAATAATAGTAATAATAATAACAACAACTATAATGATGATAATAATATTACTAGCATTGATAACAATAACAACACCAATGATAATAATAATAAACTAACATAATTCGTGAATTAATAGTTTAGGGGTCAATAGAAAATCTAAAACTCTATTAGAGGGTCGATGAACTGAAAAATTTGGGAACCCCTGGTCTAAGCAGTAGCTATCGAGTCCATTAGTTTGTTTCTAATGCAGATTTATATTCCTGTTTAATGTGTGAAGACGCATAGTAAACATTCCCCCTACAGTAACTATAATGTGAAATTAATTTGTATTGTTACATGTATAATTCATTAAATACGACCAATTGAATTCTTCACCGTGTTCAAAATCAAGATTTTTAAGTGAACTAATATTAGGATATGATATTCAGAAAATTCTTTTTAGCATAAAAAAGGGTTGCCTTTGCAAGTTCGAAGTTTTTATGTGACATAACAATCACTGTTACGAAAACTTAACATTATATAACATCTACGTGAACAGAGCTAACCATATTACTGCTGATGCAGATAACTAATACATCTGTATACTATGGACACGATCACCTCATTCCTGAATAGTGACCTCGCCAAGTGTGAGCGACGTCTACAAGACCAAGTATCCATGTTGCCCTCCTGTGGTCACAAGAATAAATGACGTTTGAGGATTTTCTATGAACAAAGGATTAAGAGTTACAAAGGAAGAGCATGGCGACCAAAAAACCTTTTGGTCCACAACTATGTCGGACTCGCAAAAAAAAAATAAAGTAGTAGGTAAACGAATAAAACAAATAGATAATAATAAGTAACAAACAATCAGAATATAACAGTTATGTGTCATAAATGATACATAAACAAATAAAAGATAAACAGACAATAATAACTAAACGAATCAAATTAAGAAGAAAAGGTAAAAGATGCAGAAGGAGAGATGAGAATGGAAGAGATGGCAGTAAGAAGAAGGTGGGTAGTGTATTTTAGGGAGTTGCTAAATGTAAAGAAGGATAGGGTAGATACAGTGGGAATCGCTTAGAAAATGACAGTGATGAATGAGGAAAACAAGGGAGACATAAAGAAAGATGAGGTGAAAGCAATTATTAAAACAATGAGAACAGGTATGGCACCTGGGTTAGATGGGTGTCATGCGGAGCATCTAAAAAAGGGAGGTACAGTGATGGCAGACTGGCTGGAGGTTGTTTGTTTGTCTAAAAGAGGATAGAGTTTGATCATTCCTTCTGCACTTCTAATCGTAACCGTCCTAGTAATGAAACCTAATGCTCTGCTGGCTTTATTCCTGGTGCTAATGCACTGTTTCCTAGATTTAAGGTCAGGAGTCACTAGAACTCCCAAGTCTCTCTCGCACAAAGTTCTCTAAAAAAAAAAGTGTTTTCTAAGCTATACCTGCTTTCTGGGTCGTGTAAACCCTCGTTTAATATGCTGCACTTATAGATAGTGAAATTCATTTGCCATTTCACCGACCATGTGAACAATTAGGTGTACTTAGTGTCGTCCGTAAACTTACTAACATCATTATTAACCCCACTGTCCAAGTCGTTTAAATACATAATGAACAATAAGTGACCAAAAACCGAGCCCTGGGGAACTCCACTAGAAACACTCCCCCCTTTGTATTTTATACCATTTATGGTGACTGACCCGCTGTTTTCTACCACTGATCCAAGCTCTAATCCATTCAAGCACTTTTCTTCCTGTGACTTGGGCTTTGAATTTATTTGATCGTCTTTGGTGGGGAACCTTTTCGAACGCTTTGCTAAAGTCAAGGTAACATCGTAACTATAATTGTTACCTGACACTTTGAAGACATTAGTGTAAATACATACACACACACACACACACACACATATATATATATATATATATATATATATATATATATATATATATATATATATATATATATATATATATATACAGTACATACCCTGTTAAAAACGACAGCGAATGAATTATTAATTTACTTTTTTCCATGAGTTCACAAGCTTGCGAAAAGTAGATTTTTTGCAGGGGGAAAGGGAGTAAATAAAATTTCCAAAACTCATAGAAAACAAAAGTTATAATGAACACAAAAAATACAGCACACAGCAAACAAAATACAAGAAAAAGAGTACAAAATACAAGCAGAACAAATTAAATTTCAAAACGTTTCGCAGATCTTTCTGCATCCTCAGTTGATGTGAATAAGAATGAAAGGGAGCATGTTTTAAATGAAGTGAAAAACACGGGGAAAAGTCACCGTGTTGAAACTGGGGGAGGGCACTCGTATGAGCACGAACACTAGGAGAGATCATAGGTATGCGGAAAGAGTACTCGGAGGGAGAGACCACTCCCGGGTTTGGCGCCAATCTGCTTCTCAGTCTTTGGGTACGACGACTGGCAGGATGTTCTTCTCTTTGGCGGGGAATGGGAAGTTTCTGTGGAGGAGACCCCGAATTCTTGGGATTGCCCATCTGGCTCCTCCGAACAGGTTTCATGCTAGGGAGGAGGGCGAAGTCATTTACTTGCCTACTAATGGCAGGTTGCAGCTCCTTTATCCAGATGGCTTCCAAGATAGCCAAGCGCTGTGGATCCTCTTTTTTTGCCACTGCATTATCCCGAAGAATCACCATGCACTTGCAACACGGTGGGCCTGAGCAACACCACTGGACCCAGCATCGACGCCACCTTGATAGGGAGACTATGGTCAAAAACACCGAGGTTGTGGCAAAAGAAGAGGATCCACTGTGCTGTCTCATCCCCCCCCCCCTCCCCCGCACAACACTGGCATCCAAAATTTCATTGTTAAATAAATCCAACTCTATCTCCTACTAGATTTTGACTTCAACCAGCCTAACTGGCTGCCCAACATGGGGCAGACTACCAGCCTAAGAGTGTCTTTTGGCTCTCTCTGACATTGCTTTGAATCTCCTTGGTCATGCCGCCATGGCTTTTGCTTCTTTTGATATGTCGTTGACAATGGTCAGTATGCCCCGCCGCTGGGTTACTTTGAGTCCCTCCCAGTAGTTTCCGAGATTTGGAATATTCGATGGTCTCAGCTCCCACTGTTATTGGCTGAACTTCGCAATTGGGATCACCTCTTAATTTGCATTTGTTTTAATTTTCCTTTGCTTTTTTAATCCAGTGACCCGGCCGAGAGCTCTGTTCTCTTGCTTCGCCATCTTATTGGTGAGATTTCCTGGACAGATTGTGTCTTGTATCGTCCGCATAGTCTGTATGCATAGTCTGTATCTGTCATGGGAGGGGGGAATATCTGCTGTGTATGATGTTGGCGAAAGACATCCTTGAGGAGGAATCGATCGCCTTTGTGCACTTTCAATCTTATTCTCGTTGTGCGCCACGGTAGGAATCCGCAAAAGATTAGTTTTGGACATCAATTCATTATACCACACTTGTCTTGCGCTTAGCTGACGTCACGAAGCACTGATGTACATTGGCGCTTTGCTGACATTGCGTTGGGGCTCTGTTCATACGTCCTTGCATTGATGATATTCGATTCCATATTAGTGTTTTAATCGATTTACCTTAACACATATGCTGAAACTAGTTTATGGACCATCTCGAGCAGAGTGGTCGTCCCAAATTATTTTCTGTTGAAATATACAATCCAAAGAAGGTTGAAGCCGTGCACTTAAATAGAAGGTGTATATTGTATTTATACACGTCATGGGCAATATGCATTAATGCTGAATATAGGTTATAGACCATCTCGAGCAGAGTGGTCATCCAAAATTATTTATTCAATTTTGTGTTATATTAAAAATGTTAGTAGCCGTACATATAAATAAAAGTTGTACATTATATTTATACAAGTCATGGGAAACTATACAATATAAAATTAGATTATGCACGCATTACCTTATGTAATGAATATGTACAAACAAAAATATATATGATTTATAACAATATAAAACACATAATGAAAAAGTATTTTTTTCATTTGTAAAATAATTATAAACATAATGTGCATTGCTTTCAAATTTTTAGGGGGTGACAATACTAGATTATCTACTTATATTTTTTGTCTATTTATCTCAACTTGTTCAAACATCTGCTTCTTCTGAGTGGTATGGTATCCCTCTACTGACTGGAATCGCTTGACGACAGCCTGAATAATTCAACTGTTAAACAAAACCGTTTTATTTGGTCAGTTGCCAATCAAAATAAATAATGTAGCCGTTAGATTAGCTACACTGTGGGTGATGAGGGAGAGTTATGCCCTCTTCGGATTTTCATGGTTTATTTAGAGAGATCGTATTTACAGCTTGGCTTATAATCTCCCAAAAGGAAAATGTCTTCCCTACCGAGTCTAGAGGAGAGTGTCTACCCTAGACTCCTTTGTCTCTGGCGACGCAGTCGTCCGTTTATATGAAAATATGCCTATTTAAGCACGTCAGGTGTGGGCTGTCAGATTGGTAATATTTTTGGGATATATATATATATATATATATATATATATATATATATATATATATATATAGATATATATATATATATATATATACAACACTGAATGGGTCCCAGTGATTAGAGATACATTTCATCAATCACAATGCACTGTAATTCTAAGCCATCAACATCGGGAGGCCACAACCAGATATTGAAATATGGTACTGCCGAGGACTAGAACTTGGGTATCAAAATAGGCAGATGTTTGAACAAGTTGAGATAAATAGACAAATACATAAGTAAATAATCTAGTATTGTCACCCCCTAAAACATTGAAAGCAACGCCCATTATATTCATAATTATTATACAAATAAAATGAAAATTAATTATGTGTTTTATATTATTATAAATCATATGTATAATGTTTGCACATATGCATTAAATAAGGTAATGCGTACATAATTTGATTTTATATTGTATAGTTTCCCATGACGTGTATAAATATAATGTACAACTTTTATTTATATGCACGGCTTCAAGCTTCTTCGATGTATAATATAACAGAAAAGAATTTTGGACGACCACTCTCCTAGAGATGGTCTATAAACTAGCTTCAGCATAAATGCATTGTGCCCTTGACGTGTACAAATACAATATACACCTTTTATTTAAGTGCACGGCTTCAACCTTCTTTGGATTGTATATTTCAACAGAAAATAATTTGGGACGACCACTCTGCTCGAGATGGTCCATAAACTAGTTTCAGCATATGTGTTAAGGTAAATCGATTAAAACACTAATATGGAATCGAATATCATCAATGCAAGGACGTATGAACAGAGCCCCAACGCAATGTCAGCAAAGCGCCAATGTACATCAGTGCTTCGTGACGTCAGCTAAGCGCAAGACAAGTGTGGTATAATGAATTGATGTCCAAAACTAATCTTTTGCGGATTCCTACCGTGGCGCACAACGAGAATAAGATTGAAAGTGCACAAAGGCGATCGATTCCTCCTCAAGGATGTCTTTCGCCAACATCATACACAGCAGATATTCCCCCCTCCCATGACAGATACAGACTATGCATACAGACTATGCGGACGATACAAGACACAATCTGTCCAGGAAATCTCACCAATAAGATGGCGAAGCAAGAGAACAGAGCTCTCGGCCGGGTCACTGGATTAAAAAAGCAAAGGAAAATTAAAACAAATGCAAATTAAGAGGTGATCCCAATTGCGAAGTTCAGCCAATAACAGTGTGGGATGAGGACATCAAATATTGCAAATCTGGCAAACCACTGGGAGGGACTCAAAGTAACCCAGCGGCGGGGCATACTGACCCATGTCAACGACATATCAAAAGAAGCAAAAGCCATGGCGGCATGACCAAGGAGATTCAAAGCAATGTCAGAGAGAGCCAAAAGACACTCTTAGGCTGGTAGTCTGCCCCATGTTGGGCAGCCAGTTAGGCTGGTTGAAGTCAAAATCTAGTAGGAGATAGAGTTGGATTTATTTAACAATGAAATTTTGGATGCCAGTGTTGTGCGGGGGAGGGGGGGGGATGAGACAGCACAGTGGATCCTCTTCTTTTGCCACAACCTCGGTGTTTTTGACCATAGTCTCCCTATCAAGGTGGCGTCGATGCTGGGTCCAGTGGTGTTGCTCAGGCCCACCGTGTTGCAAGTGCATGGTGATTCTTCGGGATAATGCAGTGGCAAAAAAAGAGGATCCACAGCGCTTGGCTATCTTGGAAGCCATCTGGATAAAGGAGCTGCAACCTGCCATTAGTAGGCAAGTAAATGACTTCGCCCTCCTCCCTAGCATGAAACCTGTTCGGAGGAGCCAGATGGGCAATCCCAAGAATTCGGGGTCTCCTCCACAGAAACTTCCCATTCCCCGCCAAAGAGAAGAACATCCTGCCAGTCGTCGTACCCAAAGACTGAGAAGCAGATTGGCGCCAAACCCGGGAGTGGTCTCTCCCTCCGAGTACTCTTTCCGCATACCTATGATCTCTCCTAGTGTTCGTGCTCATACGAGTGCCCTCCCCCAGTTTCAACACGGTGACTTTTCCCCGTGTTTTTCACTTCATTTAAAACATGCTCCCTTTCATTCTTATTCACATCAACTGAGGATGCAGAAAGATCTGCGAAACGTTTTGAAATTTAATTTGTTCTGCTTGTATTTTGTTTTTTGCTGTATTCTTTGTACTCTTTTTCTTGTATTTTGTTTGCTGTGTTCTGTATTTTTTGTGTTCATTATAACTTTTGTTTCCTATGAGTTTTGGAAATTCTATTTACTCCCTTTCCCCCTACCAAAAATCTACTTTTCGCAAGCTTGTGAACTCATGGAAAAAGTAAATTAATAATTCTTTCGCTGTCGTTTTTAACAGGGTATGTACTGTATATATATATATATATATATATATATATATATATATATATATGTGTGTGTGTGTGTGTGTGTGTGTGTGTGTGTGTGTGTGTGTGTGTATGTATTTACACTAATGTCTTCAAAGTGTCAGGTAACAATTATAGTTACGATGTTACCTTGACTTTAGCAAAGCGTTCGAAAAGGTGCTCTACCAGAGACTACCAATTAAAGTCAAAGCCCAAGTCACAGGAAGAAAAGTGCTTGAATGGATTAGAGCTTGGATCAGTGGTAGAAAACAGCGGGTCACCATAAATGGTATAAAATACAAAGGGGGGAGTGTTTCTAGTGGAGTTCCCCAGGGCTCGGTTTTTGGTCACTTATTGTTCATTATGTATTTAAACGACTTGGACAGTGGGGTTAATAATGATGTTAGTAAGTTTACGGACGACACTACGTACACCTAACTGTTCACATGGTCGGTGAAATGGCAAACGAATTTAACTATCTATAAGTGCAGCATATTAAACGAGGGTTTACACGACCCAGAAAGCAGGTATAGCTTAGAAAACACTTTTTTTTTTAGAGAACTTTGTGCGAGAGAGACTTGGGAGTTCTAGTGACTCCTGACCTTAAATCTAGGAAACAGTGCATTAGCACCAGGAATAAAGCCAGCAGAGCATTATAGTTCATTACTAGGACGGTTACGATTAGAAGTGCAGAAGGAATTATCAAACTCTATCCTCTTTTAGACAAACAAACAACCTCCAGCCAGTCTGCCATCACTGTACCTCCCTTTTTTAGATGCTCCGCATGACACCCATCTAACCCAGGTGCCATACCTGTTCTCATTGTTTTAATAATTGCTTTCACCTCATCTTTCTTTATGTCTCCCTTGTTTTCCTCATTCATCACTGTCATTTTCTAAGCGATTCCCACTGTAACTACCCTATCCTCCTTTACATTTAGCAACTCCCTACAATACACTACCCACCTTCTTCTTACTGCTATCTCTTCCATTCTCATCTCTCCTTCTGCACCTTTTACCTTTTCTTCTCTACTTGATTCGCCTCCTCTTCCTCTCTTAATTTCTTTCCAAAACATCTTTTTATCACTTTCAAAATTTTCTGTCATACTCTTACCCCATTTCACATCTGCTCTCCTCTTTGCCTCCTTTACCTTTTGCTTTACTTCTCTTTTCTTTTCTTTGTACCTTTCATATGACTCCTTCGTCCTATTTTGTAACCAATCTGTGAAAGCTCGCTTCTTCTCTTCAACAACCTTCTTTGTTTCCTCATCCCACCATTCACTACCCTTCCTTCTATCTCCTCCTGTCCTTCTTGTTCCACACACCATCTTTGCACACTTTGTGACTCCCTCCTTGAACCATCCCCATTCCTCCTCCACTCCTAGCTCTACTCTATCCTTCACTCCCTCCCACTCCTCCTTCAGCTTCTTCGTGTACTCCTTCTCCTTTTTCTTTTCATTTAAAGAGTCCACTCTAAGCACCTCCCTACCTTTTGTCCCTTTCCTCTCTCTCCATCTATCCTCCACTCTCAACTTACCTTCCACCAAAAAATGATCTGATATTCCCCCACCCTCTCCCCTTAGCACATGTACATCCTTAACTCTTCCTATCATAATCCTATTTACCACTACATAATCCATTAACGCTCTATCTACCACCCTTCCATCCACCACCCTTTCCCATGCGTACTTATGCTTGACTTTCTTCCGAAACACTGTATTTGCTATCATCAACTCTCTTTCTAGACACATTTCCACCATCAACTCTCCACTACGATTCTTTCCTGGAACTCCACATTTCCCAACCACTCCATCGATTGGACCATTTCCTACCCTAGCATTAAGGTCTCCCAGTACTATTACATTGGCATTTCTCCCAAAATCCTCTATGCACTCATTTAAATCTATCCAAAAAGCCTCCCTTTCTTCTACACTCTTCTCACTGCCAAGCCCATATGTACTTACAAAAACCCACATCTCCTTTCCCAGTTTCATCTTCATCCACATTATCCTTGAGGAAACCTCCTTCCACTCCACTACACGTTTACCTATCTCTTCACTTACTAGAATAGCCGCCCCTTCCCTCCCTCGCCCTCTCTTCACTCCTGATAACCTCCCACTTACACTCCCAAACTTACACTCACCCTTCCCTTTCAACTTAGTTTCACTCAAAGCCAACACATCCATCTTTCTTCTCACAAACATACTACCTATCTCTTCCCTTTTACTCTCATCTGAACTACATCCACGCACATAAAAGACCCAAACCTTAGGGTGCTGGTCGGAAAACTCCTAGACCCTTTACTTTTTCTTTTAGGAATGTCCCCTGTGGGGGCTACAAGAAGAAGGATGCCTTGTCCCAATCCCCGTCCCTTTCTTCTCGCCTCTTACGATCCAAGTGGAAATACTTGGTGGCAGTATTCTTTTCCCCCACCACAGGGAATTCCCCCACCACAGAAAATGAATACTCAGAGAAATGGTACAGGTGCAGCAACAAGGGGTTGGGGGACAGCATAACGGAGGGACAGTCAAAAAAGTGTAATCATTTCTCTATGGAGAGAGTTTTCTTCTATCATAGACAAAATGATGTGTGGCTCTGGTCAGTAGGGGCGCCCCTTATAGACCCTAAAGTATCAACTGCATGCTACTTTGCCACAATAACAAGCAGCCAATACCCCAGATGGGATAGAAAATAAAATGAAAAAAAAAGGATGTACTTTATTAAATTTATTTTTGCAGAGTTTACCCTGAGTATTCTGTGCTTCAGGTCCGACCCGTCAGTAAGAGCTACCCTTGTTCATTTCATCTCTTAACCCATTAAACTCCGATGACAAGAATCTTGTCATTTGGTCAAATAAAACAAAAAATCATAAAACACCAAAATGTTTGATCAAACACCAGAAAAATATGACGTCAGTCCTCCTCGCTTCGCTCGCTTGCGAGCGAAGCGAGGAGGACTGACGTCATATTTTTCTGGTGTTTGATCAAACATTTTGGTGTTTTATGATTTTTTGTTTTATTTGACCAAATGACAAGATTCTTGTTATCGGAGTTTAATGGGTTAAACCCTGGTGCTAACTGAACATCTTCATTTGCTTATCAATGTCCATCTCCGTATTATTGAGGAGTATGATATCTAGATATATCTGGTTGATTTTCTTCGCATGCCTGCATTTGATTAATAAACTATCTCACATGGAGGCATTTTACAAAATAAACATGTGTTTATAATTAGAATTTGACCAAAATGATACATGGACTCAGAAATTTGCCTTACGGAGAGAGGCTTAGGCACCTTAACTTACGCTCTCTGGAAAGACGCAGAGTGCGGGGTGATCCAATAGAGGTGTTGAAGTGGATCAAAGGCTTTAACAAGGGTGATGCAAACAAGGTCATCATATTAAAACAACAGGGCAGGACTCGCAGTAATGGATTTAAACTGAACAAATTTAGATTTAAGAAGAAAATAGGCAAGGATTGGTTTACTAATAGGGTGGTCGACGAATGGAATAGACTTAGTAACCATGTAGTAAGCGCTGAAACTATCAGTTCTTTTAAGAAACGGTTAGACAACGTTATGGATGGGGATGACAGGTGGTGATGGACAAGGAGCTGCCTAGTGTAGGCCTCATGGTCTCTTGCAGTCTTCTTCATTCTTATGTTCATATAAGTGTCTTTATCCATTTTGGTTCATATAATCGTTTGGTTCCATGGAGCATATGGTTTTGTACTTTCCTTTGCCTGTGAGAGGAGGTACTTGGAATGATGCCTGGGTCCACTTGGTGGTACGTGTGTATTAAGTCGTTCAACTCCGATGACAAGATGTCTTGTCATTTGGTCAAATAAAACAAAAAATCATAAAACACCAAAATGTTTGATCAAACACCAGAAAAATATGACGTTAGTCCTCGCTTCGCTCGCAGCGAAGCGCGAGCGAAGCGAGGACTGACGTCATATTTTTCTGGTGTTTGATCAAACATTTTGGTGTTTTATGATTTTTTGTTTTATTTGACCAAATGACAAGACATCTTGTCATCGGAGTTGAATGGGTTAAGTCGTTCCCTCGGTTTTACGGACCAGTGTCAATTTTTGTGTCGACTTATTGACGTCTTACAACGACCATTGGCTGCATCACTGCGTACTTGATCCTATGAAAGAAGAGTATTATAGGAGAGAAGATTTTGAAAGGAAAGACAGAGAAGGAGAATGATGTGGAAGGCACCTGTTATTTAGAGTCTTTCTCTAAGTGGTTTTCATATTATGTAATCTAGCAACTATAGTACAATGGTCGAACTTAGAATTTGTTCATATATATATATATATATATATATATATATATATATATATATATATGTATGTATGTATATATCTATATATATATATATATATATATATATATATATGTGTGTGTGTGTGTGTGTGTGTGTGTGTGTGTGTGTGTGTATAACTCAAGAAAAAATACAAAATGAAAAAATGAAAATATATCCTTATTTTTTATACACTAACTACAAGAACATTAAGTACATAATAATAAAGTTTTTTTTCGTGTATAATAGATGTACATAAAGATATATTGCTTTCCATGCCTTAGTGATGATTAGATTATTTACCTTACAATCTATTTTGATTGTCAACGGATCAAATGAAACGGATTCCAACCGAGCAAGTGGGATTGCCCCACATCTATCTTATCTCTAACTGCCTTCCATTTCATTCTTTCCTTCCACTTAGCCAGGGTTGCCAGGTTTTCCACCAGGAAAAATGCCAACTTCTGACAAAATGCTGCCATAAACTGCCAAATTGTGAAAAAATGCCAACCATTACATTTCCTAAGATTTTTTTTTTTTTTTTTTTTTTGCATTTTGGTTTTACATGTGTTGTTGAAAATAATGTGTATAACTACAATTACAATATTTTTTACCGTTGACTATCCAATATAAAACAATACCACATGATATAACCAAGATCAATTTATATTATTCATGTACATCATCATTTAATTCTAATGGTACTGTAATGAACCACCATCCTCTGAAATAAATCTACTTATAAGACTGTGTGGGAAAAGGAAAGAAAGATATGAACTTCCAAAATAAAATATATCATACTCCATATTATGTGAGAAAGAAAAAAATATTAACAACTAAAATAAAATACATAACGTTTAAGTTCCTAAGTAGAAATTTTGGTATCCTCTACAATAAATCAAACCAGTTTATAAAACAGCCTCCTAGAGACTGACATACATAAATAAAAGATACATTTGTGACTTTTCTATTGTCTAAATATAATCAAAAGCATCATCAGATTCAGACATGTTTGATGAACCACTCCGTTCATCCATGTTTTCACTGGAGAAAAGCTGAACCATCCTTTGGCTAGGCACAAAATCTTTGCAACATTTCCCTCTGAAATGTAGATGAGTGCGGATGCGGATAACTGCATCCAACATTTTCACTCCCTTCCTGTTTCTAAACTTGTTGTTCACATAAGTCACATGTGAGATCACCCTTTCAACCACAGCATTACTGACAGGGCACTAGGCATGAAAGTGCATATTCGGAGATTTCTCTGAAAGGGTGGGAGCCTATTAGCTTTTTGGAACCTACACCAACCCAAAACGCTGTACTGTCTTCTGGTATTTTGCCATTGTTCCTCACCCCAGTTTACATACAAAAATTTCCTGTATTGTTCTTCAATTTTACCAAAGTTACTTTCAATGAAATGTGGGAAGAGGAGATCTTGAAACTTTGCCCTCTCTAACTGATTAAGAATCTTTACTGGGCTCAATGCTGACAACTTCTTGGATCTATTTTGAGTGGGAGGAAGGCGCCTTTCTAATTGCAGTATGGTTTCACTGATGAAAGAAATACACTTGCAACTTGATGCAAGTAAAAGAATGATCTTTTATCACGACCGGGTATTTACAAAAGCCAGAAAAAACGCCAAATTAAAAAAAAAAATGCCAACCAACAAATTTTCCTGCCAAACACAGTAAAAAAAATGCCAAAAATGCAAAATTTGGCATTAAAAACGCCAATCTGGCAACTCTGCACTTAGCCCCCAAGTCCCCCTCCCTCCCTCTCCCCCACCTTATCTATCCTGCCTTCTAACTAATAAACGGATTTGTTTAACGGCTTCTAATGTGGTATAATTTTGTTGAATGTTTCAGGCTGTCGTCAAGAGATTTTAGTCAGTAGAGGGATACCATGCCACTCAAAATAAACAAATGGCCGACGAAGTAGAGATAAAGATAAATGGATTAGGAAATAATCTAGTATAGTTACCCCTAAATTAAAAAGCAACGCCCACCATATATATAATTATTATGTAAATGAAAAAATACTTTTTCATCACATAAATTATATTATAATCATAGATATGCCGTTTGTACATGTTTATAAAATAAGGTAATACATACGTAAATCATTTCTACATTACATAGATTCCTATGAGTTGTATAAATATAATGTACACTTTTTATATTCTTCCACTATGCATTTGACAAATTTGTATATACGTTTAAATTGTCATAATTACTATTTATGAAGACATCTTGAAGTGAGGTGTCAAAATATATATTATTAGTTTCAGGGTAGAGGCCTAAGAAATAGATATAAAACTTGTAAGTGATTTATGGGGACCATGGGACGACTATTAGTAATAAATGAACAGAGGCCCAATGCTTACATACGGCCAATGCACTTTGTGACGTCAGCGAATCTCTCGACAAGGTGTTGCATGATGTACTGCTGTCCAAAACTATTCCTTTGCGGATTCCTATTGGGGCAGGCAACGAGAGTAACGTTGAAAGTACACAAAAGCGATCAATCCCTCCTCAACAGTGATGTACCTCAAGGATGTCTTTTGGCAACATTATACACAGCATATATTCTCCCTCCCGTGGCCAATACATGCGGACGATACAACACACAATCCATCCAGGAAATCTTACCAAAATGATGGCGAAGCAAGCGGAAAGAACTGTCAGCCGGGTCATGGAATAATGATAATAATAATGATGATGATAATAATAGTAATGATAATAATAATAAAGCAATAGAGAATAAAAACAAATCCAAATTCGAGGTGATCCCAACTGCGAAGTTAAGCCCGACACTTTGGAATAACAGTGGGAGAAGAGGCCAAATCTGGCAAACTACTGGGAGGGACTCAAAGTCACCCAGCGGCGGGGGGGCATACTGACCATTGTCGGCGACAGATTAAAACAGCCAACTCCGATGACAAGATGTCTTGTCATTTGGTCAAATAAAACAAAAAATCATAAAACACCAAAATGTTTGATCAAACACCAGAAAAATAGGACGCCAATCCTCGCTTCGCTCGCAGCGAAGCGAGGATTGACGTCATATTTTTCTGGTGTTTGATCAAACATTTTGGTGTTTTATGATTTTTTGTTTTATTTGACCAAATGACAAGACATCTTGTCATCGGAGTTGAATGGGTTAAAACAGCCAAAAGCCATCACGGCAAAACTAAGGAGGTTCAAGGAACATAACATCAATGGACGTTAACCTTGTCCAACTCTCCCCCCCCCCCCCAGTCATTATGTATGACTCGAACCTTTCCTAATTCAACCTCACTGGAACCATAAAGCCTTGTCATCTTGTAACCCCTTAGCATAATTGATGGACCTTTTCCTGTCATTTCATCTGCCTGAAGATGGTTGTATGTAACAACCGAAAGCTTGCGATTGTACTTATATAATTTGTGTCAATATACCATGGACCTCGGTAGACTTGTGTTTAATCTACCCCTGGACTATAAGAAACATATAAGAAGAATGAAAAAAATAACTAAGAAGATAGTTGAAACTGACTTAGCATTGGTCTTTAACAAGACGTGTCTTCAAGAAAATTTACTGCCAAAATATACTAATATATATATATATATATATATATATATATATATATATATATACGATACATACATATATATATATATATATATATATATATATATATATGTGTGTGTGTGTGTGTGTGTGTGTGTGTGTGTGTGTGTGTGTGTGTGTGTGTGTGTGTGTGTGTGTGTGTGTGTGTGTGTGTGTGTGTGTATTCACCTCGGATCTGCTGCAGTCTCTGTCGAGACACCCAGACACCACCCTACGGCAGTGAGCTCAGAGCTCAATATTTGCCGATCTCTGGGTAGGTCTGAGACCACTCACACACCACACACCGGGACAGCAAGGTCACAACTCCTTGACTAACGTCCCGTACTTAGTCACTGCTAGGTAAACAGGGGTTACACGTGAAAGGAGACAAACCCAACTTATCTCCGCCCGGCCGGGGAATCGAACCCCGGTTCTCTAGCTTGTGAGGCCAGTGCTTTACCAATCCGCCACCGAGCCGTGTGTGTGTGTGTGTGTGTGTGTGTGTGTGTGTGTGTGTGTGTGTGTGTGTGTGTGTGTGTGTGTGTGTGTGTGTGTGTGTGTGTGTGTGTGTATCAAGTACTACTATTACACAGGATGTGTGCATCCAGATCCCTGGGTCCGCTAGCGGAGGCCATCGCTTTCTTTGTAACCTAACATCTTATATTGGACAAATGTATAAAAACTAGAAACCTAACATTGTATATAGGACAAATGTATCCACTATTGACTCATTCAATGCAGTTTAAGTTAATATAATTTTCATAGTGAAATAAGAAACTATTTTTAAGGTACTGTTATGTTTTAAATTGCCAATTTTAGCCGGACTTAACAGGCATTATTGTATAAGGTTAGTGGACACCAGGGTTGGCAATTTTTTTTTTTTTTTTTTTTTTTTTTTTATCTTTTTAAAAAATATAAGATCGATTTTTTTTATTAAAATCAGATTTATTTGATTTAAATAGATTCTTTTTATATAGATTTTGAATATTGTGGGATTACTATCTGATTGCTAATGGACATTTTTAGCATATCAATATAAGGAGCAGTGTTATGTAGACTTGCCACAAGTATACAAGGAACGGTATAAGCCTACATGTAGTATATATATCACTGTGCAGCCCACAACGAGTTTCAACAAGATTCTTGTTGAAACTTGTGCTAGGTAAGCAGCTTCTCACTGAGTCAGTTGCTGCTTTGGAATCAACTAGGAAAGATGTCTTCTGGACCTGGTAGAGTGGTTACTTCAGGCAGAAAAAATTATCCTGTCTGGAATTATTTTGAAAAACTACCAGCAACTTCTGGCAAAGGGTACCGAGCTAAATGCAAAGACTGCAGCCAGGAACTACAGGGCATTGTGTCAAGATTAAAATCTCACAGAGATAAATGCCATGGTCAGCCGCAGCATACAGAAGAAGAAATTGATGACCCAGGTAAATAATTTTACTTATGTTGTGTGCATTTCTCCCTTTTCATACGAAACCATATAAATTTGGTGAACAATGGAGAGTATGTGCAATAAAAATGTGAAGGCCTAAAGAGGCGATACTTCAACTTCATTACTTCTAAATTTGGGTAATGACTATATCACTATAATATGTATCCACTCAACTTTGGGGCCTAGATGATTGTTATTCATTTCATTCAACATTGTGTAATATATTTCATAGGTTCCATTGGAATTCAGCCCAAAGGGATTTAGCCTACCTAACCCAACTAACCCATTATTTTTAGTGAATTTAAAAGTGGACTGAATCCTGTGTGGGCTGAATTCCAAGCCCACCTATTTCATATCCTGTTTATTATTTCCAAATGATTTAGTGGCTTGTGTAAATATGATCATTATCTAAAAAAATAATTACTGTACTCAAAAGTAGCCTAAATCACACTGGATTCATTCATTTATTTATTCATTTATAAATTATGCAATATGCTAATTTTATTGTTTCCATTTCAGGATCTGTATCAACAGCTTCAATCCCTTCATCATCGGCTCCACTTAAATTATCTACAAACCTGACTCCACCATTAAAAAGGTCACTATCAGCCTCCTCCACAGGTGCCACTTCTGCTAAATCATTTTCATCTAAAAGAAAGTCATCAACATCTCTGGACAGATTTATCATAACAAAACTTCAGTCTCTCAAAAGGAAAATCTTGACAAAGAAGTTGCAAGAATTATATTTGCTACAAATTCACCATTTCGTCTTGTTCAGCATCCTCAGTTTCTCAAGATGGTTCAGAACCTGAGGCCAGGTTATATTCCTCCATCCAGAAAAGATATTGCTGATGCTGATATATACTTGGATCTTGTGTATGAAAAGGAATATAAAAAGCGTGCAGATGACCTGAATAATGAAACTGTATGTCTTTCAATTGATGGGTGGTCTAACATCTATAATGAGCCCATAATATGTCTCAATCTAACAACATCCACTGGTCAGATTTATTTAGTTGACACATTAAACACATCAGGGAAACCTCACACTGCTGAATATCTTCTACAACTTGTACAAAATTCGATCAAGAAGGCTGAAAAAGATTTTGGCTGTCACATTGTAAGTGTTGTGACAGACAATGCAGCAAAAGTCACAAAGATGAGAAAACTCTTGGAGGAATCGAGTGAACCTGAGCATACCCGTCCTCGCATACGGCTTATACCGTTCCTTTTTTCTTTTTCTTTTTTTTCATCTTTAAGGCTATCGACCTATAATGAGGTCATTAAGCCTGGTGTGAACCTGCGATCCTTTTTAATCTACCATTATAATTTCCACAATAGTCCTGTAGTGCGCAAATAAAATACTACTTTGTCAATAAGTAAACGGTCATCGGTCAAAAGATTTGTAGTGTTTAGCTGATTTTTTTTTTTTTTCTTTTTTTTTTTAGTTTACAGTGTTGTATAAGCGCTTGGCGCTGTGTGTTGTATCTTGAGCAGTGTACGAGTATGTGTCTTATGGATAGTATAGTGTTGCAGGTGTTGCATTGGGGAGGAAATACGCCGTTTATGTATGGGTTTAGGTGGGTGAGGTGGGTCGAGTTCATCCTTAGTCTTGCTATGGCGATTTCCTCCCGTCTGTTGTTTCTGTATGATGTCGAACAGTCTGTTATGTGTTCCTTTTTTTTTTTTGTACGAGATATGAAGGTTGTCCCACTGGAGTTACCAGTGGGCGTGTAATTGTTTCCTTAGTATAGAATTGAAGGTTCCTATGTCCAGGGGTATTTCTGTAATAGAGTCTCTTTTTAAGGCAAATTTGGCTAAGGTGTTCGCTTTCTCATTCCCGAAGATCCCAATGTGGCTGGGAACCCAAGAGAGAGTAATGGACTTGTTAGTTATCGACAATGTGCTAATGATTTTGCCCAAGAGAAAGTTCTCCATATGGTTACCTGTCTTAATTGATTGGAGTGCGCTTAACGAGTCTGTGAATATGACGAAGTTACTATGTGTGTCAGATTGAGCATTTTCTATGGCTTTGTATATACCGAAGAGTTCGGCGATATATATGCTCGTATGGTCCGGCAATCTGAACATC
The DNA here is from genome assembly GCF_046742065.1 of Oratosquilla oratoria. Taxonomy (NCBI): domain Eukaryota; kingdom Metazoa; phylum Arthropoda; class Malacostraca; order Stomatopoda; family Squillidae; genus Oratosquilla; species Oratosquilla oratoria. The sequence continues at coordinate 69,066,436 of NC_134788.1, read as the reverse complement.
ATCCGGGTTTTGGTGCTGTATAACCCTGTCCCAGTTTTGGGGCCGCACTTGGAGCCATCAGTGTACAGTGCCCTGTGGTCATTGTACTTGTTGATGGTCTCCAGGGTCTTCTGTTTAAGTTCTTCTATGGAAGACGATATTTTTCTTGAGGTCTTGGTTGATGTTGACCTTCAGGTCAATGTTTTTCCACGGTGGTAAGTATGTGGTTTTCATCTGTTCTATTGACCACAGTGGCACTGAATACTGCTCGAACAAGAATCGAATCCTGATGGGAAGGGGATTTAGGCTGGAGTTGGTTAAGTGCTCGTGTTGGTTCATCGTTTTCTTGCTGGGATGTTGAGGGTTACGGAGCACTTTGGTGACGTATCGGAGTACAAGGAGTTCGCGCCTATAGTGGAGGGGGGGTACATTTGCTTCAACTTCCAACCTCTCGATTCTTGTGCAGCCTAATGCACCAAGTGCTATTCTTAGGCCTTTGTTTTGGATGATGTTCAGGGGTTGTAACGTGGTTGGTGTTGCCGAACCATAAATCTGACACCCATAGTCTAATTTAGATCTAATTAGGGACTTATAAATCATTAGCAGGGATTTCCTATCTGCTCCCCAATTTGTGCCCGTTAGTTTACGTAGCAAATTAATTCTCTTGTTGCACGCATCAACTAGATATTTTACATGGTCCTTCCAGTTTAGCCTGGAGTCCAGTTTCAAGCCAAGGAAAAAGGTCGAATTTTGTACTAGAATGGGATTACCATGTAATTGCAGATTTATTTCTGCCTGGGCTCTGCGTGAAAATACAATTACTGTTGACTTTAATTCCGGAAACTTAAATCCCCATTTGTCAGAACTTGGCGTTCGGTGAGGAATGCCAGATTCCGACGTCGTCAGCGTATAATGAGTATTTAAGGTTCCGAGGTGGAGCGGGTAGAATATCGTTTATAAGTAACATGAACAATGTGGGACTTGATACACTTCCCTGTGGTACGCCATTTTCTTGTGTGCGTACTGTTGAATAGTAATTTTGATTTTTAACGGCAAATGTAGGTTCTTAAAAAAAAACCTAAAAAAAAAAAAAAAAAAAGTGAATGAAAATAGGGAGATTCCCTCTAAGGCCAAGTGTATATAGTCTTTCGATGATACCACGTCACCAAACCATGTCGTAGGCTCTTTCTAAATCTAAAAGCAAGCAACAAGGTAGTCTTTCCTCTCGAAACTTGAGAGGATATCGTGTTCTAAATTGACCAAATGGTCGAGACTACTTCTATTTTTCCTGAAACCACATTGGGCAGGAACTATTAAATTTTGAGACTCTAGGATGAATTTTAATCTGTTATTGGCCATACGTTCTAATACTTTGCATAAGCAGTTGGTAAGCGCTATAGGGCGATAAGAGGAAGGACTCTTTGGGTCCTTCCCCTTTTTGAGAATAGGTATGACGTGGGCATGTCTCCATGTTTTTGGGAATTCTTGATTAATCCAAATTGCGTTGTATATTTCTAGTAATTTTTTCAGTGAAATTGAATTCAAATGTTGCAGCCTCTCATACCTTATCCCATCTGGGCCAGCAGAGGTTCCTCTGCACGAGCTTAAGGCTTGTTCAAGCTCTTGTAGTTGGAAGGGGGTGTTATAGTCGTGGTATGTCTGTGTATGGAAGATCAGTGGTTCTGCTTCCCGTCTTTGTGTTGTAAGAAGGTTGGAGAATAGTTATTCGTGTTGCTTGTTTGCGTAAATGTGTCTGCTATTGTGTTTGCGATGTCCATGAGAGCATCTACAAACGTGTTTCCATTGGTCTGGGTCTTGATGTTTGGGGTATATTTGCCGTCGATTTTTCGGACGGATGACCAGATTTGTTTTAGAGGAGTGTTTATGTTTATTGTCGAGATGTAATCATGCCAAGTTTTGCATGTTTTATTGTTTTACGGGCCTCTGCTTGCGTCTTTTTAAAAGTAATAAAATTTGGTGCAATCGGGTTATTTTTAAAAGTACGGTGAGCCCTATTCCGCTTGCAAAGTGCTTTTCTGCAGTCTGATGTCCACCAAGGAACTCTGTGCTTGTGACATACCGAGGTTTTTGGTATATGCTTATGAGCTGAATTCAAAATGGAGTTTGATAAATTTGATATTTTGTCATCCATATTATCCCCTGTGATGTTGACGTTGGCGGTTGTGCGATACATTTCCCAGTTGGCTTTTGTGATGTTAAATTTGGGACAGGGAGGGTGTGGGTTGTCTCCGTAGGCGTAGCCGTAGCGTGGTCACCCCCTATTTTTAGGATTACTGGGAAATGATCGCTGAGCATGGTGTCGTCATGCGTGGTCCATTAGATAATGTCAGATAACGCAGGAGATGATATGGATAAATGAATCCATGAAAAGGAACCCCTAGTATTGTCTACACGAGTGGGACTGCCAGTATTTAGGAGGATCAGGTTGTTGGTATTTTGCACTTCTTCCAGCTGCTCCCCTCGATGAGATGTTTTGTTGCTACCCCACATGTGATGGTGGGAGTTGAAGTCTCCCACTATCAGTTTGTGGTGGGGTAGTTGTCTAATCAACTCGTTAATCTCCACTAGTGGGAATTGAGGGTCGGGAGGTAGGTAAATGGAGCAGATGGTGACGAGTTTGTTTTGCAGTTTGGTTTTGATTGCGACTGCCTCCAAGTTAGTGGATAGTGGTGATTCCACTTGGGGAAGGCAGTCGCTGACTGCAACTGCGACCTCCCCCCCCCCTCCAGGCGCTAACCTGTCCTTCTTACATATGGTAAAGTTTTTGAGTGTTAACTCAACACTGGGCTTGAGGAGTGTTTCCTGTAGACATATTACTGAGGGGTTGTTTAGGGAGTTAAAAATTACAAGGTCATTTAATTTACTTCTAACACCTCGGCAATTCCACTGGATTATTTTCATTTTTTCATTTATTTACTTATTTATCTATTATTTGTTTTTATTTTACTTTAATTTGTTTATTTATCTGCTTCGGTTTCTTCCTTTCTTGGCCTTAGTGGGAGAGGTGTGTTTAGCCCCGGATTTTCGTTCTGGGGTAGAAATGGGACTTAAAAGTCGCTTATTAGAAACGGAGGTCTCCATGTGGACATCCTCTTCCGTACGTGTAAGCACACGCTTGGGAAGCTCTGGGATGGCCGGGGAAGGAAGGTGCGAGTGAGTTTGCTTGGTAGTTGGGCGTTGATCTTTTTCCTTGTTGGAGTGCTTGTTCTCTGTTTGTGTTTCAATGGTTCCATAAGTTTTCTTTACTGCCGAAGCATAAAAAGTTGCTCCGGAGGTACTAGTTGGGGTAACTAGTCTTTCCATCACACGCTTCCTTGCTTCGTAAAAGGATATGCCACAAGTTGCAAAAATTTCAGTACAAATTTCTTTTTCTACTTTGAAAGTGGGACAGTCTCGGGAGGTGGATGCATGGTTGTTATTGGAGGGACAATTAACGCATTGAAACACATTAGCAGAGCAAGCATCCATAGGATGTTCGCCTGCACACTTACCGCATATGACTGATTGTTTGCTGCAGAATTTGGCAAGGTGACCATATTTGAAACATTTGTTGCAGCGTAAAGGGTTAGGGACATATGGTCGTGTTGGGACATGAATGTATCCAATTTTGACGTGGTCAGGGAGGGTTGTTGAATTGAATGTCAGAATTATGAGGGGCGTGTTCACTCGCATGTTCCTTTCTCGGTCCAGTCGCGTTATGAATTTAACATCTAATATGCCTTCGGATTTCATCTCATCGAGGATGTCACATTCTTCCATGGTCATCAAATCTCTGCAGTGGATTACTCCTCTGCAGGAGTTGAGTGACCTAGGGAGGGATGCAACAACATCGAAGGAATGAAACTTCCTGGCCTTGAGAAGGTCGCGTGTAGCTTTCCCAGAGTTGGTGGTAATTTGGAGGTCTCCGCTTCTAAGTTTTTTTAACCCATTCAACTCCGATGACAAGATGTCTTGTCATTTGGTCAAATAAAACAAAAAATCATAAAACACCAAAATGTTTGATCAAACACCAGAAAAATAGGACGTCAGTAGTCCTCGCTTCGCTCGCAAGCGAGCGAAGCGAGGACTACTGACGTCATATTTTTCTGGTGTTTGATCAAACATTTTGGTGTTTTATGATTTTTTGTTTTATTTGACCAAATGACAAGACATTTTGTCATCGGAGTTGAATGGGTTAATTTGGTTAATATCATCAGTAAATTGGGATAAACATTTTCTAAGCATAAATGGGTTGAGGTCAGCTAATCGGGTCTGGTTAGAATGGAGAAACACGTGTCTAGCCTTGTCCGGGTCGGTATTGGGGTCGTCAGGGGAAGTCTTCCTAGTTTGCAGGGATGGAGTTGAGGACTCCATCCTACACGTCGGGGTGGGGGAACGAGCCCCCTGTTACACGAAAATAAAATGTGCTCAGCAGAGCCAAAGAAAATAATATAAAGGGGGTCACACAGTTTCCTTTGGCGACTGGTGACAGCCGCGTGGTAGGACACACTGTGTGGTCTCTACACTACTCTAAACTACGATAGAATTTTTCTAGATTTCGCCAGGCCGGACGACGAAGAAGTCTCACGAGCCAACAAGGGCTCGTGCGGATCCCGGAGAGCTACGAAGATATGAAAATGACGAATAGGAAAAAGGTGCTGGGAAATGCCCAGAAGTGGGTGGCAGTGTAACTCCCAAGAAAAAGCTATCCAACGTAAAGTTGGATTACGAATACAAGTCAACTCTAGAGAGTAGCTCTAGCGTGATTGACTGTGCTCGTGTAAGTATCGTCTGTCTGCTGCCAAGGGCTGCCGAATGTCTGATCGTACCTTGTATACTTGTGGCAAGTCTATATAACACTGCTCCTTATATTGATATGCTTAAAATGTCCTTTAGAAATCAGATCGCATACCAGATAGCAATCCCACAATACTCAAAATATATAAGAAAAAATCTATCTAAATCAAATAAATCTGATTTAAATAAAAATAGATTTTTTATATATTTTCAAAAGGATTAAAAAAAAATCGCCAACCCTGGTGTCCATTAACCTCATACAATAATACCTGTTAAGTCCGGCTAAAATTGGCATTTCAAAGCATAAAAGTGCCTTAAAAATAGTTTCTTATTTCACTACAAAAGTTTATATTAACTTATACTGCACTGAACAAGTCAATAGTTGATATATTGGTCCTATATACAATGTTAGGTTTCTAGTTTTGATATAATTGTCCAATATAAAATGTTAGGTTACAAAGAAAGCAATGGCCTCCGCTAGCGGACCCAGGAATCTGGATGCACACATCCTGTGTAATAGTAGTCCTTTATATATATATATATATATATATATATATATATATATACATATATATATATATATATATATATATATATATATCAAGAAAAGTTACAAAATTAAAAAAGTAAAATATATCCTTATTTTTATATACTAACTATAGGAACATTAAGTACATGATAATAAAGTATTTTTTCATGTATGATAAATATACATAAAAATGTATTGTTTTCTATGTCTTAATGGTGATGAGATTATTATTTACTTACATGACCATCCATTTTGACTGGCAACGGATCAAATCAAACGGATTTGTTTAACCCATTAAACTCCGATGACAAGACATCTTGTCATCGGAGTTTAATGGGTTAACAGTTTCTAATGTGGTATAATTTTGTCGAATGTTTCAAACTATCGTCAAGAGGTTTCAGTCAGTAGAGGGATACCATGCCACTCAAAACCAACAAATGGCCGACGAAGTAGAGATGAAGACAAATAGATTAGTAAATAATCTAGTATAGTTACCCCTAAAATCTAAAGCATTGCCCACCGTTTGTATAATTATTATGGAAATAAAATAATTCATTTTTCATCATGTAAACTATATATATTATAATCATATGTATGCCGTTTGTACATGTTTATAAAATAAGGTAATACATTTGTAATTGATTTTTATATTCCATAGATTCCCATGTGTTGTATAAATACAATGTACACTTTTTATTTGTACAAGATAGTATATTTTGATTCTCACCTTACATATATGAATAATAATTTTGAACACCTCTCTATACGAGATGGTCTATAATCCAATGTCAATCAGTCGTTAGAGGCTCAACCAATTATTCATTAAATGCTACAGAATTCGATAGGACCGTGGGACTAATATCGTCAATTTATGAACAGAGGCATTAACACAACGTCAACACACGGCCAATGTAAATTACTTCGTGACGTCAGTTTCCTATCGGGGCAGGCAACGAGAATAACATTGAGAGTACACAAAAGTGATCAAATCCCTCCTCAACAGTGATGTACCTCAAGGATGTCTTTCGGCAACATTATACACAGCAGATATTCTCCCTCCCAATACAAGGCCGATATAACACACAACCTATTCAGGAAACGTTACCAAAATGATGGCGAAGCAAGCGGAAAGAACTATTAGCCGGGTCATGGAATAATAATAATAATAACAATAATAGCAATAGTAATGATAATAATAATAAAGCAATGGAGAATAAAAACAAATTCAAATTCGTGGTGATCCCAACTACTAAGTTGAGGCCGACACTTACAATAACAGTCGGAGACGAGGCTATCGAATATTGCAAATCTGACAAACTACTGAGAGGGATTCGAAGTAACCCAGCGGCGGGGCATACTGACCATTGTCGGCGACAGATTAAAACAATCAAAAGCCATCGCAGCAAAACTAAGGAGAATGAAGGAAATGTCACATAAAGCCAATTTACAACTGTACAAAACCTTAGCGAGACCAATACTAGAATATCCATAAATCCTTCTCAACACTTTATCGAAGAACTGGCTACACAAACTACAGAACTTTCGAAACAGGTTCCATAGGTTTGTCAGTGGCCAAACGCTACCGTTTCGAGAAACAATCGAAAAAGAACACACAGAACCTCTCAACACCAGACTGCACCGTATTGCGAATCGAACCCGGGACCAATTACTTGAAGACCTCACTACCCCCAGAGTATCTGAAATGACGCAAACGGTAAGAAAGAGCAGAGTTGAGCAAGGTTTACACGCTACGATAAATTGTAGCGATTTATTGTAATGAAAAGGTTGTTACAATTTGTCATTACGTGTAATAAACAGCAGATCGTAGCTACATCAAACACCAGAAAAATATGACGTCAGTCCTCGAGGACTGACGTCATATTTTTCTGGTAGGAAGAGTTAAGGATGTACATGTGCTAAGGGGAGAGGGTGGGGGAATATCAGATCATTTTTTGGTGGAAGGTAAGCTGAGAGTGGAGGATAGATGGAGAAGGAGGAAAGGGACAAAAGGTAGGGAGGTTCTTAGAGTGAACTCCTTGAATGAAAAGGAAAAGGAGAAGGAGTACGAAAAGAAGCTGAAGGAGGAGTGGGAGGGAGTAAAGGATAGAGCAGAGATGGGTGTGGAGGAGGAATGGGGATGGTTCAAGGAGGGAGTCTTAAAGTGTGCAAGGATGGTGTGTGGAACAAGAAGGACAGGGGGAAATAGAAGAAAGGGTAGTGAATGGTGGGATGAGGAAACAAAGAAGGCTGTAGAAGAGAAGAAGCGAGCATTCACAGATTGGGTACAAAAGAGGACAGGGGAGTCATATGAGATGTACAAAGAAAAGAAAAGAGAAGTAAAGCAAAAGGTAAAGGAGGCAAAGAGGAGAGCAGATGTGAAATGGGGTAGGAGTATGACAGAAAATTTTGAAAGTAATAAAAAGATGTTTTGGAAAGAAATTAAGAGAGGAAGAGGAGGCGAATCAAGTAGGGAAGAAAAGGTAAAAGGTACAGATGGAAAGTTGATAATGGAAGAGATGGCAGTGAGGGGAAGATGGGCAGAATATTTTAGGGAGTTGCTGAATGTGAAGGAGGATAGGGAAGGAAAGATAGCTGCAGTGGGAAATGCGAAGAAAATGAGAGTGATGAGTGAGGAGAATGGAGGAGAAATAAGGAGGGATGAGGTGAAGGCAGCTGTAAAGATGATGAAAGCAGGTAAGGCACCTGGACTGGATGGATGTCATGCAGAATGTCTGAAAAAGGGAGGTGCAGTAATGGACTGGTTGGTGAGGTTATTTAATGTTTGCTGGAGAGAGGGTAGAGTACCGGAGGACTGGACGAGGGCCTGTATAGTTCCTCTTTACAAGGGAAAAGGGGACAAGTGTGAATGTAGTAGTTTCAGAGGGATTAGCTTGTTAAGTGTAGTAGGGAAGGCTTATGGGAGGATCTTAATTGAGAGGATTAGGAGAGGAACAGAAGGAGTAATTGGTGAGGAACAGTGTGGATTTAGGACGGGTAGAGGTTGTGTAGATCAGATCTTTGTGGTAAGACAGATATGTGAGAAAGCTATAGGAAAGGGGAAGGATGTTTTTTGGGCTTTCATGGATCTGGAAAAGGCTTATGATAGGGTAGACAGAAAGGCACTGTGGGAGGTTATGCAGATTTATGGGATAGGAGGAAAGCTTTTGGGAGCTGTCAAGAGTTTTTATGAGAGTAGTAGAGCATGTGTTAGGATTAGAAATGGAGAGAGTGAGTGGTTTGAAGTAAAGGTGGGACTTCGTCAAGGATGCGTTATGTCGCCCTGGCTGTTCAACTTATACATGGATGGGGTGGTGCGAGAGGTGAATGCTAGGGTAGTGAGTCAGGGATTGGAGATGGTTAAAGAAAATGGAGAAAAGTGGGAGGTGAGCCAGCTGTTGTTTGCGGACGACACTGCGCTTGTGGCAGGGTCAGAGGAGGGATTGAGGAAGCTGGTGGCAGAGTTTGGGAGAGTATGTGATAGAAGAAAGCTAAAGATAAATGTGGGTAAAAGTAAGGTGATGAGATGTACAAGGGGTGAAAGTGGCAGTAGACTGGAAGTGAACATTAAGGGAGAGCGACTGGAGGAAGTGGATAGTTTTAGATACTTGGGTGCAAGTGTAGCAGGAAAAGGTGGAGTGAAGGTGGAGGTAGAATGTAGATTGAGAGAAGCGAGTAAATGCCTTGGTGGTTTAAAGAGTGTAATGAGAAATAGACATTTGGGAATGGATGCGAAGAGGAGACTGTATGAAGGAGTGATTGTGCCAACAGCACTGTATGGGGCAGAAACGTGGAACATAAGAGAAGAAGAGAGAAGGAGTTTGAATGTGTTTGAGATGAGGTGTCTGAGAAGTATGGTGGGGGTTACTAGGCTAGATGGAGTGAGAAATGAGGAGGTGAGGAGGAGAACAGGGGTGAAAAAGGATTTGGGAGATAGGGTTGATGAAAGAATATTAGGATGGTTTGGACACATGGAAAGAATGAGTGAAGAAAGACCAATGAAAGAGGTATGGAAGGCAGATGTGGAGGGAGTGAACATGAGGGGACGTCCTAGGATGAGGTGGATGGATGGGGTGAAGGGGGCTTTGGGGAAGAGGGGAATGTCTGTTGAGGAAGGAAGGGAGAGGACGGAAGACAGAGGTGAGTGGAGAATGGTTGTATATGGATGATGTTGTGACTGCATGAGGAGGAATGGGCGGGGGGTGGGGGGTGGGGTAGTATGTGTGAGT
>NC_134788.1:69046905-69051905 GCF_046742065.1 Oratosquilla oratoria | reverse complement strand
GTGTGTGTGTGTGTGTGTGTGTGTGTGTGTGTGTGTGTGTGTGTGTGTGTGTGTGTGTGTGTGTGTGTGTGTGCAAGAGGTAAGGAGGAAATAGAAGGAAGTTAGAGTTATAATAGATGTGGGGCAGACCCACTTGCTATCTTGATACTTATTTGATTTAATTTTTGTGTTAGAAGCTAGTGCTTATGCATGTTGTAGTTGTAGGCTGGTCCATTGCCTTAGGATCGGGATGTTGTTCTTCTTCTTGAGCTATTTTGATGATGTTGGCTGTTTTTTTTTTTTTTTTTTTTTTTTTTTTTTTTTTTTTTTTTTTTTTTTTTTTTTTTTTTTTTTTTTTTTTTTTTTTTTTTTTTTTTTAAGTATACGACTATTCTCGCCTATCTGTAGGTTTTGAATTCCTAGGGGTATATTCTTTGTCTTCCTTCTTCCTTTATATTGTGTTGTGACGGGGGGGGGTCTTGATTCCTATACTTCTCATACTTTTTTCTTCTTTCTTTTCATTTCATTTCAATGAGTATGATTTTTTGTTTCCCATTGGGATGACGGCTAGTGATTTTATGTAGTGGCTCCTATTTGCCGTACTCATTGATTTTAGATGACATCACGTGCGATTGGTTTCGCACGTGTTATCATCTTTTTTAATTAACAACAATAATGATAATAATAATAATAACAATAATAATAATAATAATAATAACAATAATAATAATAATAATAATAAAAACAATGATAATAATATTAATAGGAATAGTAGTTATTGTTAGTAGGATTAGTAGAACAATGAAAGGTAGTGATATATTTTGTGTTTTTATTTGTGTTTGTTTGTGTTTAAATTATGTATTTTGGTTCGGGTGGGGGGCCGTTTATGATGGGGGACACTCTAGGCCACCAGTTGTGATCGTGTCCGTCTTCTGTGTCTATGTCTTCGCTGTTTTGTACTAATTCTGGGTTTGTGATTGTAAGTCTGCTCCATGTTCTGTGGAGTCTTGTGTTAAGTGGTTCGAGTTTGTGTTGTATGTGTAGTTCTTCTACTGTGTTAAGGTATGGGGGTATGGAGTGTGTGGCGAATCGTAGTGTTTTGTTTTGTATTGACTGTAATTTTTGGAGTTGACTTGGTTTTAATGTGATAGTTGTTATTGGTATGTATTCAAGTTGAGGTCGTATAAGTACTTTGTATAGTCTTAATATTAGTTTGGTGTCTAGGTTTCTGAATCGTCTTAGTGTCTGTAATGTTTTTTCTGCTTGTAGTTTCCTGTTGTTTGTGTGTGTTTGTAGACCTCTGTTTCCAAGTGTTAGTCCTAGTATTTTTATGTTTCTTTGTTTGTGTATATGTGTGTCTCCTATCCATATTTCTGCTGGTTTCTGTGTTGATATGTTTAGTAGTTGGAATTTTGTTGTGTTTGTATTTTCCATTGTTGTTCATATGTGTTTATTGTTTCTATTGTTCTGCTTGTTTTTAGTGCTAACATGTTTTTGCCTTTTTTGTTTGGGTATGTTATTATCTGTGTTAGGTCATCTGCAAATTGTATGTGTGTGACTCCGTGTGTTGGTGTGGGGGTGTCGTGTGTGTAGAGGTTAAATAATGCTGGTGAAAGGATGCTTCCTTGGGGGACTCCGCTGTATAATGGTGTATTCGTATTTGTGCTTGTCTGTTGTCGATGTAATTGCAAAGTATTCTTGTTAATATGTCTGGGAGGTGTGTTTGGTGTATTTTGTATTTAAGTCCTGTGTGCCATATTTTGTCAAATGCTTTTGTTATGTCTCGTGATACTATGTTACATCCGTGTTTGTGTCGTTGGCTTATGGCTATTGTTTCGTATAGTGTGGCTATGGCTGTGTGTGTTCCTCGTCTTCTTGTAAATCCATGTTGGTTTTCGTTTATTAGGTTGTTATTGTGTAAGTGTTTGAGTAGTCTTTGTAGTAGGAGTTTTTCTAGTATTTTTCCTGGGACTTCGAGTAGTGATATTGGTCTGTAGTTGTTTATGTCTGTGAGGTTAGTTAGTTAGAGGGGAGGATAGATAAGATTGGGGACGTCAGTCCTCGCTTCGCTGCGAGCGAAGCGAGGATTGACGTCATATTTTTCTGGTGTTTGATCAAACATTTTGGTGTTTTATGATTTTTTGTTTTATTTGACCAAATGACAAGACATCTTGTCATCGGAGTTGAATGGGTTACGGAGAGAGGATTTCACCAAGGTCTTCTCGTAGTTTCATTCTAGACCACTTAACCCATTAAACTCCGATGACAAGATTCTTGTCATTTGGTCAAATAAAACAAAAAATCATATTTTTCTGGTGTTTGATCAAACATTTTGGTGTTTTATGATTTTTTGTTTTATTTGACCAAATGACAAGAATCTTGTCATCGGAGTTTAATGGGTTAATTAAAAAGGAGTTCACTACATTTAACCCATTAGACCCCCCGAAGACGATTCCTGGACGGGAATCGAAACGTCGGGCTTAATACAAAAAAAATTAGTCTGGTGCTGGCTGAGCGGTTAGGACGTCGTTATTTGCGGCGAAGTTTGAGGTGAGGGCGGTTCGAACCCCGCCACCGGCGAAGTTGAACCAAGGGCATGGTTCATTAAATTCCACGCGACAAAGCCCTCTGTGAGGGGCACCGTCCTAGCCTCCCGACAGGGGGGAGTGTATGACGTTAAACCATATCATATATATATATATATATATATATATATATATATATATCACTTTCGTATATTTCATCTTCAATACACTGAAGATGTAATAGACGCAAGCGCTCTGCTTCGTTAGTTTCTTTTTCCAAGTGGTCTACTTTCCATAAGTAAACACACGTACCCGTGTTCTTATCTCTCTCTCTCACACACACACACACACACACACACACACACACACACACACACACACACACACACACACACACACACACACACACACACACACACACACACACGCACGCACGCACACACACACACGTCCTATTTTTCTGGTGTTTGATCAAACATTTTGGTGTTTTATGATTTTTTGTTTTATTTGACCAAATGACAAGACATCTTGTCATCGGAGTTTAATGGGTTAAGAGTTCCCTAAAATATTCTTCCCATCGTTCCTTTACCTCTTTTTCATTAATCAATTTTTATCGTTTATCATCTTTGTTCTTGGTTGATATCCCTTCCTAAGTTTCCTTACTCCTTGATATTGTTCCCTAACCTTGCCTTCTTTAGCATCCTGATCTATTTTATCTAACTCTTTGTTTATCTGTTGCCTTTTCTTTCTTCTAATTATTCTTCTAACTTTTCTCGTCTTCCGCAATATTCTTGTTAGTTCTCCATCAGTCGTATTTATCAACCATCTGTTAACCAGATTTTATCTTAGGCTTGCACCAATATTAAAGAACAGAAGCATATCAATAAATGCAGAATTAAGAATCTACAATACAACCCTACGACCAATAGTTTTATATGCCAGTGACACATGGAGCTTAACAAGACAAATGGAACAAAGACTACTGGTGTTTGAGAATACAATATTGAGGCGAATTACTGGACCAGTTTTTGATGAAAATGAGAATAGATGGAGAGGGCGACACAGTAATGAGCTGAGAGAAATAACTAAACAAGAGAAACTAACAGATGTTATAAGTCGAACAAAATTGAGATGGGCTGGGCATGTGGCGCGTATGGAGGACCATAGAATTCCAAAACGAGTTATGATGGGTAGAATGCCTGGAAGAAGACCCAGAGGGAGACCTCGAATGAGATGGATGGACGGTGTGGATGCGGAGATGGACAGAAGAGGAATAAATCAAGCAACCTGGATGGAGGCAGCACAGGACCGAAGGGCATGGAGAGGATTACTGTTGGCGGACCAGAATCTACATGAGGTTCAAGATCCAACGGAGTAAGTATATATATATATACGTTAATGCTCTGTGTCTTCCTGAAATTATTTCATGTTCCTCGTTGTTTTATGCGGTTATTTATTTTTGGGGGGGTAATGCGTCCTACTTGCACATTACTGCACAATTCTCAGTCTTGGTTGCACATCCAAGAGCATTTACCTAAAACTTTAAAGTGCTTTTTAACCATGCGATTGGAGTGTTTATTTTTTGAGCGGTTTGAGGCAAGTCTGGCTAAGCCTGACTTTCGTGGGCGCTTGCAAGCGACATGACGTCATCAACAGCTTGATCGGGAAGAAACATCAAACCTCAGTAGCTATTCACAGCTTGAAGTGGACACAACAATTACATCTGTCGGAAGTATGGATATGGAGGAATATAATGGAAAGGAGCATAAAAGGGATGTGTTATTGGAATTTATCCATAAATTTAGAATTCATCCATAAATTTAGAATTTATCCATAGATTTAGAATTTATCCATAGATTTAGAATTTATCCACAAATTTAGAATTTGTCCATAAATTTAGAATTTATCCATGAACTTAGAATTTATCCACAAATTTAGAATTTATCCACAAATTTAGAATTCATCCACAAATCTAGAGTTTATCTACAAATTTAGAATTTAACCACAAATTTAGAATTTATCCACAAATTTAGAATTTATCCACAAATTTAGAATTTATCCACAAATTTAGAATTTATCCACAAATTTAGAATTTATCCATAAATTTAGAATTTATCCATAAATTTAGAATTTATCCATAAATTTAGAATTTATCCACAAATTTAGAATTTATCCAAAAATTTAGAATTTATCAAAAAATGTAGAATTTATCCACAAATTTAGAAGTTATCCATAAATTTAGAAGTTATCCATAAATTTAGAATTTATCCACAAATTTAGAATTTATCCATAAATTTAGAAGTTACCCATAAATTTAGAATTTATCAACAATTTTAGAATTTATCCACAAATTTACAATTTATCCATAAATTTAGAATTTATCCATAAATTTAGAATTTATCCATAAATTTAGAATTTATCCATAAATTTAGAATTTATCCATGAATTTAGAATATATCTACAAATTTAGAATTTATCCACAAATTTAGAATTTAT
>NC_134788.1:69011905-69041905 GCF_046742065.1 Oratosquilla oratoria | reverse complement strand
TATATATATATATATATATATACATACGTATATGTATATGTATATGTATGTGTATATATATGCGAATAAATCACAAAAACACGTGATTCACTTTTGGAAATGTCTTGAATAGACGAAAACTTTCGGTCACCTTTCATTTTATTTTCCAAGTGGTTTTATTACACACACACACACACACACACACACACACACACACACACACACACACACACACATTGTGGTCACCCAGTACCAAAAAGAATATAAAGAAAATAGAAAGAATCCAGAGAGCAGCAACAAAAATGGCACCTGCACTTGCAAACCTATCATATGAGGAGAGATTGGCTAAACTGGAGTTACCGACGCTGGAGCAAAGAAGAGAGAGAGGTGACCTACTGACCATCTACAGAATCATGAAAGGCACAGAGATACTAGATAGAGAGGACTTACTAAACTGGGACAGGAGAAACACAAGAGGACATGAAAATAAAATAAAATAAACACAGCTACAGAAGAGAACTGAAGAAAAACAGTTTTCCACATAGAGTGGTAGACACTTGGAACAAAGTGGATAATGAAATAGTATGCGCAAAAACTATTCATGAGTTTAAAAGCAAACTAGACACTGCGAGATACAGTAGTTTGTTGTAGTTTAAATGCATACACACATTCACAAGGTGAATCCGAGAATCCGCACACACACGCATACACACACAATAGTGAAATTATGTGAAAGGATTGTGAAAGATCAATGGATCAAATATCTTGAAGAGATGAACATTCTGACAGTGTGTTTGGTTTCCGATCTCGTTGGTCGCGTGTGTTTTTAAGATTTTACTTGAGAGTAATTAACTCATTAAACTCCGATGACAAGATGTCTTGTCATTTGGTCAAATAAAACAAAAAATCATAAAACACCAAAATGTTTGATCAAACACCAGAAAAATATGACGTCAGTCCTCGCTTCGCTCGCAGCGAAGCGAGGACTACTGACGTCATATTTTTCTGGTGTTTGATCAAACATTTTGGTGTTTTATGATTTTTTGTTTTATTTGACCAAATGACAAGACATCTTGTCATCGGAGTTTAATTGATAGGCCGCAAGAGAGAAAGAGAGGGTTGGGTGGATTGTGTGTACCTGGAACTAGAAAAGGCTTTTGACAAAGTACCTCACAGTCACTTAGGTGGAAACTGGAGCCCGTTGGAGGGCTTAGAAGGTGATATAACCCAAGCTGGATCGATACATGAGTATAATATGTATAATTGGAAATCAAGGATATAGATTAAGTTGTATCTGTACATGAATTTGAGGTTTGGTATGATGAGAGAGAGAGAGAGAGAGAGAGAGAGAGAGAGAAAACAGTGAGTGTTCAAACTATACACGACTTTAAGAAAAAAGTGGAAGCGGAAAGATACAACTGCGGGTCCCTACGAGCATAGCTCTTCTCCCGCAAAGTACAACTTGGTGAATACACACACACATACACACACACACACACGCGCGCGACTCGTGGCGCGGTTGGTAGAGTTCCCGGCTGCCACTGCGGAGGTCCGGATTCGAATCCTGCCTAGGGCTGAAATAATTTCAGTATCGCTTCGCTGCGGGTTGTTACTCCAACTCCCGTGGGCGGCCGGGAGTTGGGTGTGTGTGTGTGCGTGTAAGATCACAGCATTACCCATAGATCGGTCATATACGAACTCTGAGCTCTCTTCTCGGAGGAAAAAAATCGTCGATCACGAGTCTAACACGTGGTTCAAAGATTATGGTGAATCACACACACACACACACGCACACACACACACACACACACACACACACACACACACAAGACTACAAGTATAAAGGATGTGAAAAAATTCCTTGCAGATTCATACATGGAATCGCTTACAATGCGACAAAATCCAAACTGGAACAATACCGCTAACTCAGTAATCCGAGTTCGAGTCTTGCCCAGGGCTGAAAGCAGCTCAGTATGGCTGCACTGCGAGCCGGTACCCCAACTCTGGTGGGCAAGGAGTTGTGTGTGGGCGTGTAGGGTCACAGCATTACCCCCCATAAGCCGGGCTCATATATGAGCTTTTGGGCTCTCATCCTGAAGGGTAATAACTGTCGATCACGAGTCCAACACGTGATCCAACACCATCACTCCCCCCTCCCCCTCACCCTCCATCACTACAAAACAACAATTTCAATTCTTTCAGCTAATTTCTCTCACACCCACGAAACCCCCCGAGCGTAGCCTAGGGGGCCAATGTCCCCCTAGCGTAGCCTGGGGGGGCTAATGTCCCCCCAAGCATAGCCTGTGGGGGGGGCTAATGTCCCCCCAAGCGTAGCCTGGGGGGGACAGCAGATGGAGGTCAGTTCTTAGCTCTCTTCTGACCTTTCTGATCCTTTGAAGGTAACACGGGTCAAGCCGGGTCACGTCATCGTACTTAGGCCCCTCCTCCTCCTCCTCCTCCTCCTCTTCCTCCTCCTCCTCTTACTCCTTTCGCCATGTAATTGCCTCAGGTCAAACACACACACACACACACACACTCACACACGGCTTGAAAGTATCAATAATATTGCAGTAATAATAACAATGTTAATGAATGATAGTAATAATAACAGTAATAATGATGATGATAATAATGATAATAATAGTAATAGTAGTAATAATGATAATAATGATAATAATAATAATAATAATAATAATAATAATAATAATAATAATAATAATAATAATAATAATAATAATAATAATAATAATAATAATAATAATAATAATAATAATAATAATAAAATGATAATAATAATGGCAATAATGATAGTAATGATAATAATAATAATAATAATAATAATAACTAATAATAAAAATAATAATAATAATAATAATAATAAAAATAATAATAATAATAATAATAATATTAATAATAATAATAATAATAATAATGATAGTAATGATAATAATAATAATAATAATAATAATAACTAATAATAATAATAATAATAATAATAATAATAATAATAATAATAATGGCAATAATGATAATAGTAATAATAATAATAATCAAATTGATATATTTTTCATGTATTTGTCTCTATGTATCTCATCATAGGTTTATTTACCTGTATATTTCCTCTCAGACTTCAGTGTATGTATATAGGTATGTATGTATGTATGTATGTATGTATGTACGTATGTATGCATGTATGTATGCATGTATGCATGTATGTATGTATGCATGTATGTATGTATAGATGGATGGATGGATGTGTGTATGCATGTATGTATGCATGTATGTATGTATGTATAGATGGATGGATGGATGTGTGCATGCATTTATGTATGTATATATGTATGTATGTATGCATGTATGTATGTATGCATGCATGTATTTATGTATGTATGTATGTATGTATGTATGTATGTATGTATGTATGTATGTATGTATGTATGTATGTATGTATGCATGTATGTGTATTGTGTAAGAATGTGCAAATAGATCTATTGAACCTTTCCCCCTTCCCCTCCCCCTTCCCCTCCCCCTTCCCCTTCCCCCCTCCCCCTTCCCCCTTCCCCCCTCGTCCTCCCCCCTTTCCCCCTCCCCCCAGCCTTTTGTACTTCTACCAGTCTTAAGTTGTTTGTCACCTTTCCTCCCCCGCCTGTCCCCCCCATCTCCCCCTCCCCTTACTCCCAACCCCCAATTACCCCCCACCCACCCCCGTCCCCCCTCAAAGTCTACTGTAAACAACATGTCGAATCTCTTACTGTCAGCTTCCTCAACCATGTATACATCAATATATATATATATATATATATATATATATATATATATATATATATATATATATATATATATATATATTGTCAACTACAGTGCACTTTAATTCTAAGCCATCAACATCGAATGACCCGATCTCTGCATGTTGGCCTCCATTGGGACTCCCGATGTTGATGGCTTAGAATTAAAGTGCATTGTGGTTGATGAAAATGTTATCACCATTCACTTGGACCCAGTGTTGTATATATATATAAATATATATATACATATGTATATATATATACACACACACATATACACATATATATATATATATATATATATATATATATATATTCACTGCCGAACAAAGGCCTCTCTCATACTAACCCATGACTTGTATGGCTGCACAACCTATGCCACGTCACTCCTGCAAACTTCTCTATCTTACCTCTCCACTTTCTGTCTGGTCTTCCTATTCTGGGCTTTCTATCTCGCCGCGTCCAGTCAGTAACACACTTGCTCCATCGCTTATCATTCGTTCCCGCTAACTTAGCCAATTCCACCTCATTTCTTTTACCTCCACAGTATATCAAATAATTCCAACACTTGTCCCCGGATTTGAACACAGGACTACTGAGACTCAGTAGCACAGTCGGTAGAAGCACGACCTACCACGCGCAAGGTCCTGGGTTCGAATCCGGGGGGCAATTGTCGGGATTATTTGATTGACATCGTCGTCATTGGCGATTCTATTCAGATCCACAATATATCTTTCCCTCCAGTCTATTTTCTCGCCCTTTCTGTCTCTCAGTATTATTCTCATCACTAATCTCTCCATTATCGTCTGTGCACACCTTCTCCCTTCCATGCTCAACAGGCATTCCCCTCTTCCTAAAGCAAGGTTTACACGCTACGATAAATTGTAGCGATTTATTGTAATGAAAAGGTTCTTACAATTTGTCATTACGTGTAATAAACAAGAGATCGTAGCTACGCTACGATCTCCTGTTTATTACACGTGATGACAAATTGTAACAACCTTTTCATTACAATAAATCGCTACAATTTATCGTAGCGTGTAAACCTTGCTTTAGCTTTGTCTCCATCGTACTTCTTCAGTTTCCAAGTCTCAAAGCACATTCGTATATAATGGCTGGCATATTGACTGTGAACTTTGCGTTTCAAATATACAGATAAGGAACCTCTATATACACACAGGGGAACAATTCTAATCACATTTTCTGGTGACCAAGATTTATCTGCCAATTTTAAGCTGTTTTTTCATGCTGATTTCAAATATATAATCTATTTTTACCTACATGCTAGAGTTATTCTGTTAATTTCTATTTTCTCATTTCCAATACACTATCAAGATAGTGTATTGGTTTACGTCACTGTAACTTTGTTACGGGTTAGCTGGGTTCGAATCCTCGGCTCGTCCACGTTTCAATTTCCAACGGATGCCTCCTTCGAGCGACTCTCAGTCTCGTTTGCGATGGTATGGAATTAAAAGTGATATGTGGTTGAAAAAGATATCAATTGATCACTGGGAACCATTCAGTGTGTATGTATATCAAACTTTGTGATCTGCATTTATAAGGTATATTTTGATGTTCCTCTTGTCGAGCAATATGAGAAGTGGGCCCCCACATGCTGTTTGCCATAGTTGTGTGGAATATCTTTGTGAGTAGACGAAAGGAAAGAGAAGTGATCTTCCTTTTGGAACCCTCATGGTGTAGCGAGAACCAAATAATCATGCATCGGACTGTTATTTCTGTCTGGTGAATATAGGGATTGACAAGAAAAATCGGCACAAAATCGACTACCCCAACATTCCATCGGCGATCCGGCCACTACCTCATTCTGAGTCTCTACCAGTTTCGATTTTCAATGGACATGCTTCGTCCGACGATGAAAATGATGTACCTGATATGGACGTCCACGGAATGGATTCAGACTCTGCAGATTCATCATCAGAGGATTTGAATGATTTGATACGTGATTTGGCGCTCTCCAAGAAACCTGCAGAACTTTTAAAGCAAGGTTTACACGCTACGATAAATTGTAGCGATTTATTGTAATGAAAAGGTTGTTACAATTTGTCATTACGTGTAATTAACAGGAGATCGTAGCGTAGCTACGATCTCCTGTTTATTACACGTGTCTGTCGAACCAGGTTCGACAGACACGTGTTTGAAGTGATGTGTGAACGTGTGAACGGGGTATTTGGGGTTTAACGAACGTGTTCGACAACCAAATACCCTGTTCACACATCACTTTAAACACGTGTCTGTCGAACCGCGTTCGACGAACCGTTGGACTGTGTAAAACCCCTCTAAAGCAGCTCGCACACAGAGGTAAACCAGTTGCTATGAAACCGATCGCAACGGATGACTACACTTTGTGCAAGCAGTACATTTGCCCCCACTAGTAATCAAGTACGTCATGCATTTCTGGAAGAACAAGTAGAATTATATGTCCATGTCCATACGGTACAAGGAATACTACTTTCACAGAACGTAGGCATCCGTGGCGATCAGTTTCATACAAAAAATGGCGTCGGTAAGAATCAAAGTGTATGTTTAAGACAGATTGAACATTTTTAGAAGCTCTGCCAAGGGATTCGAACCCTGACCTGTGCGTGCATAATCACGGAGTCAAGAGGCTAGCGACTGAGCTACGTGCGATGGTTAAAAAGGACTGTACAAGTGTGGTCGGGGACTTGTAATCTTTTTGAACCATCGCACGTAGCTCAGTCGCTAGCCTCTTGACTTCGTGATTATGCACGCACAGGTCAGGGTTCGAATACCTTGGCAGAGCTTCTAAAAATGTTCAAGAATCAAAGTCTCACATCCATGGAGCAAGACAGGGATCACAAGAGGCTTTGGAGTCACGGATCTTCGTTCTCTTGTGCTAGATCCTTTGGTCGAGACGATCCACAATCGTTTGTGGCATTTTCAGTTGACGTGTGACCCCTTTCAGCCCCTGCGACAATGTCCAGATATTAGATTTATTTTCTTTATAGAAAGATTCATATACCCAGGGAGAAACATAACGTAGTCGCACATTGGTAAAACAAGACTTTTAACTCACTGTCAGAGAAATAAAATCAGAGATACGAAAAATCCATATATTTCGACCACTATTTGTGGTCCTCTTCAGCAGAAGATCCTTCCACTGTCTGTAGTCCTCTTCAGGAGATAGTGGTCGAAATATACGGATCTTTCGTATTTCTGATCTTATTTCTCCGATAATGGGTGAAAAGTCTTATTTTTCCAATGTGCGACTACATTTCGTTTTCCTCTGGGTTCGTGAATCTTTTTATAAAGAAAATAAGTCTAAGATATCTACATTTTCTCAACAGGCAAAGACCCGCTGTTCGATCTCCAAAGAAATCATTGGATTTTGGTCTTGATCCAAGAAACCTTGAGCCTGTTTTGGCTCCTTATCCAATCATTCGAGGGCACAGAAATATTCATAAATTGTGAAAATATCTCTTTTTTGTCTCGTTTCAACATTTTCAACAGCCTTGTGTCGACCAGATAACAGATATAAGCTGGCAACACACTAGGCATTTGTCTCTAGCATGCTACTTGGTTTTGATACTTCGTTCGAGTCGAAACGACTTCTGTCACGATCTTTTGTTTTCGTAATTTCCAAATGTCAAACTCCTCTTGCGTCATTTAGTGAGAAACTGAAGGACGAGCTGAGAAAAGTTAAACCTAGAATACGAATGTTAGACATGTTGCTGAGGTATGCTTACAGAAGTCTAGAATATTTCCACCGAAGTCGTTTCTACTCAAACGAAGTAGCGAAAGCAAGTAGCATGTTAGTCCGCTGTGCCACCACCGTCACACACTACGATGCTCCGACATTTGTTCTTCTCAATCAGTTTATGTGTCTACACCACCTCATTCTATCGATAGTCATTACTAGGTATTGGTAGTACAGTAGCAATTGCAAGCTAAACAGTCAGTGGCAGTTACTAAACACAACCAACAACAGTAACACATAAGAATCAGTGCAGAGAAGAATGACCAAAATGATACATGGACTCAGAAATTTGCCTTGCGAGGAGAGGCTTAGGTCAGTATATGTGTCTACACCACCTCATTCTATCGATAGTCATAGTAGTACAGTAGCAATTGCATGCTAAACAGTCAGTGGCAGTTACTAAACGCAACCAACAACAGCAACACATAAGAATCAGTGCAGAGAAGAATGACCAAAATGATACATGGACTCAGAAATGTACCTTACGAAGAGAGGCTTAGGCACCTTAACTTACACTCTGGAATGACGCAAAGTGCGGGGTGATCTAATAGAGGTGTTCATGTGGATCAAAGGCTTTAACAAGGGTGATGCAAACAAGGTCATCATATCAAAACACCAGGAAAGGACTCGCAGTAATGGATTGAAACTGGACAAATTTATATTTAAGAAGGAAATAGGCAAGAATTAGTTTACTAATAGGGTGGTCGACGAATGGAATAGACTTAGTAACCATATAGTAAGCGTTGAAACTATCAGTTGTTTTAAGAAACGATTAGACAATTTTATGGATGGGGATAGTAAGTGGTGATGGATACGGAGCTGCCTAGTGTAGGCCTTATGGTCTCTTGCAGTTTCCTTCATTCTTAGGTCCTTATGTTCCGCCTGATAGTTGGATCTAAAGCAAGGTTTACACGCTACGATAAATTGTAGCGATTTATTGTAATGAAAAGGTTGTTACAATTTGTCATTACGTGTAATAAACA
Organism: Oratosquilla oratoria; assembly: GCF_046742065.1. Lineage (NCBI taxonomy): Eukaryota > Metazoa > Arthropoda > Malacostraca > Stomatopoda > Squillidae > Oratosquilla > Oratosquilla oratoria. The sequence goes on along the minus strand of NC_134788.1, from coordinate 69,033,422 downwards.
GGAGATCGTAGCGTAGCTACGATCTCCTGTTTATTACACGTAATGACAAATTGTAACAACCTTTTCATTACAATAAATCGCTACAATTTATCGTAGCGTGTAAACCTTGCTGAATTGGTTCATTACAGGCCTATAGAAACATCGTTTGAGGTTGTTACATCTTTATCGAGTGCATGATAAAGCTGTAGCAAGCATAAAATCGTAATAATATAGGCTTTGTCCTCACATGGCGTTTATTTTGATAAATTTGTCGACGACTGACAATTAGATACAAATTCGTTACATGCCTAGAAATCATGGTCAAATAACAAACTGGGGCTGTACTCCTAGAAGAAAATTCAAAGTAAATGTATATAGAATAATTTCTAGGTAGCTTCTATAAAGCATTAGAAATATTTCTACCTTGCACCGTGCTCTAAATAATGAAGGTTACACATTTCCAGTTATCGTAAATCTTGCCTTGACAGACCAAGGACACGGCCCGTGAGCATTTCTCTTACACGGACTCTATACGATGAAGGAAAGGCGTTGACTAGGAGAAGACTAAATTGGACCATCAAATTCTCCTACGAGCGGAATCGATTGGGGGAGAAAAATAATTACCAAAGACTTCTTGCCTAGAAGGAAAATATCAAGCAAGGAGAAGCCATTCCCAGGTGTAAAAAAAAGAAAAGAAAAAAAAAGGTTCGCCCAATCGAAGGCGTGCAGATATTCCATGGTAAAGAATAACAAATTAACGACAACAGTCCGAACAATGCTGAACCAGATATCCTATTTGTTAACCGGGTCTGAATTGCAAAATTTCGGTGATGTTTAGGTACAGTAAGTCTTTCCCAGATTCTTGTATCAGTTTCAACCCCGATGACAAGATGTCTTGTCATTTGGTCAAATAAAACAAAAAATCATAAAACACCAAAATGTTTGATCAAACACCAGAAAAATAGGACGTCAGTCCGCGAGCGAAGCGAGGACTGACGTCATATTTTTCTGGTGTTTGATCAAACATTTTGGTGTTTTATGATTTTTTGTTTTATTTGACCAAATGACAAGACATCTTGTCATTGGAGTTTAATGGTGGGTTTATTCTCTCTCTCTCTCTCTCTCTCTCTCTCTCTCTCTCTCTCTCTCTCTTGTCTGTGTATATCTCTTCTAAAAAGTTTGCTACCTAGCGTATCCATGGTTTGTGAAACAACGCAGCTGACACTGGACTGTGACATTTAAAACTCATCACTGCTCTTATGGTTACTTTCGTCTTTATTTCTCGCTGTTTGTCTTTGAAAAAATATCGTTCACCTAATTCCGAAACTGCATCTTTATTTAAAATGTAGCTTCTGGTTTGAGAACTACAACGATGATCTAGTTGGCTGTTTTACTATATTATTCACTAAAAGAAACAAATCCTTGTTCAGGTTATCTAGTTTTAAAAATATTCTAATCTATAATAAATGCTATGGATAATCTTGGCGGCCTTTTTAGAATTTAGGAGTAAAACTAATCGTGAAAAAACTAATAGTAAAACTAATAGTGATATTCATTGCTAGAAATCCTGCGGATACGACGCGACGCCATGTCGTTTGCATTAAGCCACACGCTCTACCCTTGATAATACACATTTTAAATGGATATATAAACTCCTATCATTAAAACTAAATTGTTAAGACTGCCAACCAAAGTTACTAAAGTAGTTGGCAACATTATTAATATTATCATTATCATTATCATTATTATTATTATTATTATTATTATTATTATTATTATTATTATTATTATTATTATTATTATTATTATTATTATTATTATTATTATTGTTATTATTATTATTATTATTATTATTATTGTTGTTGTTATTATTATTATTATTATTATTATTATTATTATTATTATTATTATTATTATTATTATTATTATTATTATTATTATTATTATTATTATTATTATTATCATTATTATTATTATCATTATTATTATTATTATTATTATTACGAGCAAATGGCTGCGCCTGACCCCGCTACGCGGGGGCTCGGCCCTTCGGGAGATCTCGCTTTGCTAGCAGGTGCCTTCAGCCAGTCTCCGTTGCCGTGACGTTACCGCTCTCAGCAAATCAGTCGTCTCCGTTGCCGTGACATCACCACTCTTTCAGCCAATCAGGAGCCGGAGTGGACATATTCCCTTAAGGGATTTCTGGTTTCCGGTTCAATTTAGATCGATACCAACAGGAACTCTTTTATTAGTATGCAAGCGCCGGCTTCGCCGTCATGGCTTCGTCATGGGCGCTTGGCCTGCGGCGCTGCTCGCTTCGCGCCCTGCCCTTCGCTCCGTTGCCGTGATGTCGGTGTTTTCGGCCAATCAGTCGTCTTTATTGCCGTGACGTCACAATTCTCGGTCAATCAGTTGTCCACGTTGCCCTGATGTCACCACTTTCTCAGCCAATCAGGTTTTCGTGGACTGCTACCAAATCACCGTCACTGGCTAGATCATTATGCCAAAAACAGACATGTTAGTTTTCTATCTATTTATTGATACGAGAACGGGCTGCGCCAGGCCCCGCTACGCGGGGATTCGACCTTTCGAACGAGCTCGCTTCGCTCGCAGCTAATCATTCATCTCCGTTGCCGTGACGTTACCGCTCTCGGCCAATCAGTCTGTGTTGGCGTAGTGTGTGTTGTATAACATTTCGTACATTGTACTGGTGTCTTGCTTATTTGGGGAATTGTGTGTTTTCCCCTCATGGTAGAGTTGTCGTATGATTTGTTGTTCATTGTTTTATTATTTATTGTAATTATGTGTACATTATATATAATTGTAATATTACTAGATATCGCAAATGCGATGCACGTCTTTCCCGCGCAAATTGGAGCTTGGCGTCAGTTGAAGCCAGCCTTTGTTGTGTGCACACGCATTCATTGTCAGTGGTATAAGAAAATATATTGTATTTTTCCTATCGAACTTGGTTTCAATTAGCCACCCAACACATTATGGTGGCAGCAAAACAAACAATATTTTCGGTGATTTTTCCAAGGTGAACGTTCTGTAAAGACTTTAAATTGCAGCGCTGGACTATAGCCGGTCATAACAGTTCCATGTCGTGTCGTTCTTTTCTCCCATTTTCATTCCACAGGCTACAGGATTTGCTTATTTAAGAGAAGTAATAGTGCTTTCTCACTTTGGACCAGTGACTTTTTATTTACAAAGAAAAAAAACCGGTGCTCAGGAACATTGTGGTTGCATAGAGCCAAGTGATTTTAATCGGAGACGTTTCCCCCGAGAATCTTCGTGTTTGGCCTTCTGTTGGACTGATATCGCCGTCTGCTTTTGCGGGACGGTCTTCTACGGTCGCTTAGTGGATTGCAGTTTGAATTGGTAATTGGATGAGGAAGGATTCGTGTTTGAAATTGGTCGGCGTCTCAGCGGTCCTTGTGTATTCGCCGGCTTATGCTCCGTGTCCGAAGACATTGGCTACCTTCGTTACTTACCAGAATTGTATATTTCATTGCCTTAGGCATACCTGTATTGTCCTTTTTTGAGATTTTGTGGTCATATTATTGTTTATACATATATTTCATATCTACCGGTCGTGCCTTGGGCGGCCATTTTTATGACGTCACTACTTGTTTACTTTTTCAAATGTTACCCCGCAGTGACCTCTTGTGTACACTTACGTATCAGTGCATTATATATATATTTTTTACGTAATTTTGCTAATTACGGTCTTACTATAATTTTTTCTTCATTATTGATATATGTATTGCATTGTTTCCGTGTTTCAATGCTTCTGTTTGTGTGAATTATATCATTCTCTTACGTTCGTGTCCCATGTCCATGTGATTTCTCTATATTATTATTATCATTATTTTTTTCATACTTTGTGCAAGTGTGTTATATTTACATTAATTCTTGCTCAGTGTCAGTGTTTTCTATTCCTGCTATATGTTATTACGCAGTGAGTTACAGTTGTCAAATCCTATCATGTCTAAGTCAAAGTCTAAGTCGAAGTCAAACAACTCAGCTGAGACAATGGCGCATACATTGACGTTGTTGCATCAAGACCCGTCGGTTATGAAATTCTCTGGTCAAGATCCCCATTATAGGGCGACTGATTTTATCCGCCAATGTGAGGACTCCATAGTGCATTCAAATGTTTCGACGGGGCCTGAAAAGATCTCCTTTGTGAGGTCCCAGATTGTGCCAAATTCTCTAGCATCGGAGTTACTTTCGGCGTCGTGTTTAGATCCCAAATCTCTGGATTGTAATTATGACATCTTTAGGTCTAACTTCCTTAAAAGAAATTCAGATACCCCTGGTGGTGGTTTGTTCCATTGGTGCTTCAAACTGGCTGATACTCCCGTATCCCGACTGGGCACTCTTGATTATAGACGGGCGCAAGCTCAGGCCAGTATAATTGTTGTTGATGCTTTAGAGTCACTTTCACATTCAGATTGGGTAGATAATGGCAATATCACTTTAGATAGATTTCGTCTTATTTTAGAATTTCTACTGTACATTCTTTTTTTGGTGCCTTCTGAGAGAAGAGCTGCATCTTCTCTCATGTATAAGACTGATGAGACTCTATTGTCTTTTGCGACAAAGCTTTCCTGTAAACTAGGGGAAGTGCCTTCTAGTTCCTTGTGTATTAGCAATGCTCTTCAACATGCCCATGTCCCTTGTTCTCCTCAGCCCTCTCAGTCTACAGTTCCTACTCATAGTTCCCCTCAATCTACAGTTACCCCCCCTCCCCTGTTATGTACCTTTTGTAACAGGTCTGGTCATTCGAGCGAATTTTGTTACCGCCGTAGGCGCCAGGTACACAAGTCAAGACTGTCCCCTGTTCGCAGGAGTGTACCTACTGTTTCTTCTAATATGTCGCATGACCTTTCTAGAGTAGAACCTCAAGGTAGACTCAGTTATTGCCATATCCATGGTCATTGTAAACACTCGACTGATCAATGTTTCAAGGTTTTGAAACTTAGGGATGAGACTTCTCACCAGCCTCGTCAATCCCATTTTCCCCAGCGCGTGTTTCACAACCCAAAGAGTTGACCAGCAATGTTCGGTCTCAAATAATTCCCTTTGTGGCTGTTGAGTCTTCTCAATTACTTACTTTTCAATTTCTTACTAGGGATACGCCTCTTTCTGTCACTGTAGATACTGGTGCAGAATGTAGTCTCTTAAATAGAAAGTCTCATTTTGCTCTACGGGAATTGTATAATCTCCCTTTATCTCCCTTTTGTAATAAGTTGCATTCTGTGCAAGGTTCTCCCTTGCTTGTTCTTGGATCTGTTTGTCTTCCCTTACAGTTTCCCTCGCATGCTACAGTCTTCAATGTCACTTTTGTTGTTGTCTCTGGCATTGCCCTTAAGTGTGATTGTCTCTTGGGTATTGATGCTCTTACAGCTCATGGCATAGATATTTCTCCTAGTCGCCGTGTAGTGACTTTCTGCAATTTTGATATCTCTGCATCGGATAGGCCAGTTTCTGTTTGTGATTCTACTGTGCTTGATCAGTCCGCACATGTGCCTGTACCAACTTCTACGCACTCTAACCCTGTTTCTCATTGTGCTGCTGTTGTTATAGGAGAGCATCTTATTGAACCTTCAAGTTCTGTTCGAGTTCCGGTGCGCGTCTCAGGTGCCCCGATAGGGTCTGACGTTCTCTCTTTGCCTGACTCTATTCGTATTCGTCGGCTTGCCCTAGAAGGAACTCTCTCCACTGTTCGCGAGGATCATGTTACCACGGCGATGGTAACCAATGTCACGGGTGCTCCTATTCCTCTCTCTCCTGGCAGTCACTTAGTCTCCTTTGGGGTGGTACACGTTGCTCCTTTCCAGGACTCGCCTATTATAGCAGCTTCTGTACTACAGTCTCCTCCAACACGTGACCCTGCTCACTTAGCTTCTGAGTTTGCCACATTTGTAGGCGAGATTGATTTTCCTGAAGAGATGCCTCGTCTCCTTGACCTGTTAGTTACTCACCGTCAGGCTTTGGCTTTACCAGGTGATCCGTTAGGGGTTACGGATCGTGTGGTTCATAGAATTGATCTTCAGCCAGGTACTCGTCCTGTTTACTTCCCCTCTTACAGGCTAACTCACTCTCGTCGGCTTATAGCCCAATCCTTGGTTGACGATTTATTGCGTGAAGGTTTTGTACAGGAGTCCTACTCAGAGTGTAACTCGCCTCTTCTCCTGGTGCCTAAGAAAGATGGATCTTTTCGTCCTGTTGTTGATTACAGGAATGTTAATGAGATCACTCTTCCAGAACATTATCCTCTGGCTATCTTAAGCGAGCTTCTTCAGTCCATTGGCACTGGTAATACGGTGTTCACCACCTTAGATTTAAAAGCAGGTTTTTGGCAGATACCCCTGGAGGAGAAGTCTCGTAAAGTCACGGCCTTCTCGACTCCCAGTGGGCACTATGAATGCCTTCGTTGCCCCCATGGGTTTGCGGAATGCTCCTTTAACTTGCCAGCGTTTAGTTAACTACATTTTTCATGGCTTAATTGGGAATGGACTTTTTGTTTACCTGGATGATTTGATTCTAGTTTCCAAAGATGTGGAAAGCCACTTTACTAAGTTGTCCATGGTCTTGCAACGTTTTGCTGAAGCTGGGTTGAAACTCAACTTACCCAAGTGTTCCTTTTTCAAGGCTAGTATCCAGTTCCTAGGTCATGTTGTAGACAAACATGGTATCCATACCACAGGTGAAAAAATCAAGGCAGTGAAGGACTTCCCTATACCAAAGTCAGTTGAAAATGTACGTTCCTTCCTTGGACTTGCAGGATATTATCGTGCATTCATTAAAGACTTTGCTTCAATTGCTTCCCCTCTCACTCGCCTTCTCAAGAAGGACTCTTCCTTCCAGTGGCGTGATGTTCATCAGACAAGTTTTGATTCCTTGAAGCTTGCTCTTACTGAAGCACCTGTGTTGGCCTTCCCTGATTATAGTATCCCCTTTACCATTTGTACAGATGCTTCTGGTACAGGCATTGGAGCTGTACTCATGCAACAAGTAGATGGATGTAGACCTCATGTTATTGCATATGCTAGTCGCATTCTTAATAAGCCTGAGTCCCGTTACTCTGTTACTCATTTAGAGGCCCTGGCAGTGGTGTGGGCTTTAAAGCACATCCGTGATATCATTTTTGGATATCCTATTACAGTCTACACGGACCACACTGCTGTCACTCAGCTTTTTAAGGGCAAGAATCTGTCAGGCCGCCTAGCCAGATGGTTCCTCACGATCGAGGAATTCAATCCAACCCTTAAGCATATCCCCGGGCGTGCGAACCACGTTGCTGATGCACTTTCACGGAATATCCCTGTTGCTGCTGTTTCCGTGAGTCATAACTTTTCCCTGCAGGATCTGGCCAAAGCACAGCGTGAGGACCCTGTTTGGTCTGCAGTCATTTATTCTTTGGAGTCTGGTGATGACTCCACCTTACCAGCTTTACCAGTACCTCTGTCCCAATTTTCCCTGCAGGACAAGGTTCTCATTCGTAATGTGGAAGTGTTTGAGCAAGATGTGGCACAGCTAGTGATCCCTGAGTCTCTAGTTCCCGTTGTTTTGTCCCTTGCTCATGATGCCCCTCAGGCTGGTCACCCAGGTCGTGACAAAAATCTGGCTATGGCACGGAAGAAGTATTATTGGCCTAAAATGCGACTAGACATTACCTCTCATGTAGCCCGGTGTAGTTCTTGTGCCCAGATCAAAAGTTCTACGAGCACTGCTCCCATCTTAGAGTACCCTACTCCTTCTCGCCCTTTTCAGACTGTGGCTATAGATCTTTTGCAACTGCCTCGTAGCACGCAAGGCTCTGTGTATGTCCTTGTGTGCGTGGATCACTTTAGTCGTTTTGTGGTCTTAGCTCCCTTACGTAACAAATCTGCACCCGTTGTAGCACATTCTTTAGTTTCCCATGTGTTGTGTCCATACACCGCTCCTTCGGTGCTCCTTAGTGATAATGGGACTGGATTTAGGAACGAGGTTTTGGCAGGTATTTGCGAACGTTACGGCATCAAACAGACGTTCGTGACTGCTTATCATCCAGCGTCCAATGGTCTTGTTGAGATGACGAACAGGAAAATTTTAGAGATCCTACGTCACCTTGCTAGTAATTTTCATGAGTCTTGGGAGGATTGGCTTCCCCATGTCAGTGCTTGTATCAATAGCACCATTAATGTTTCCATGGGCAAAACGCCTCATTATGTTATCTTTGGAGTTGAGAAACGGCTCCCATATGATGTGCTTGATAGCCCTGCTCGTCCCCTTTACAATTTAGATGACTATAGTAAAATCCATAGTCATGTGATGCATGCCATTTATAATTCTGTACGAGATAAACTGGATGTTTCAAAGGCCGACATGTTGAAACAACAACATGCTCGTGCAAAACCTGTGACCATCGGTGTTGGTGATGTTTTCAAAAGCATGCCTGATCGCCAGTCGAAATTGAATTGTAAATTTGAGGGCCCCCTTTTGGTAACTGAACGCCTACACCCTAACAAGTTCAGGATTTTTTACCCTTCTGCAGGCCTTAGCGAGATTTCACACTCTGATAGGCTCAAGAAGACTCAAGTGCCTATCCCTGCCTTTACCCGGCCTCCTCCAGGGCCCACTGTAAGAACTCTGCCTTGTTTATCTACCCCTCATACTTATGACCTTAGGTCAAGGGGTCCTGTAATTACCTAAACTTTCATTGTGTATTGTTATGTATTCTTTGTGATGTTTACCATTTTTTTTGTGTGTCCCTTTCTTGGTTATAATGTGTAAATATTGTTTAGCTCTTAAGTGTACTATCTTGAATTGTATTTTGTCGTGTTTAGATGTTAAGTATCATGTCCCGGACGTCCGGCAATTGCTGTATTTGTATTTTTGTTAACTGGCGCCAGTCTTATGTTCCTTACTGTATTTGTATGTATTGTCTTTATGTAATTAATTATGTATGTGTTTATTTAATGTATTGGGTGTGCTGTTGTAACCATTTTTTCCCACACTTTTGTCTGCCACTGTTGCATATGTGGTGTGTGTGTGGTTTGTCCTTGTGTGTTTTGGATTCTCTTTGCCTCGGTCGGTCTTTTTCTTGTTTGCTCGGTGAGGTCACCGAGTGGTGCTGGCCGAGCGATGTGTTGGCGTAGTGTGTGTTGTATAACATATCGTACATTGTACTGGTGTGTTGCTTATTTGGGGAATTGTGTGTTTTCCCCTCTTTGTAGAGTTGTCGTATGATTTGTTGTTCATTGTTTTATCATTTATTGTAATTATGTGTACATTATATATAATTGTAATATTACTAGATATCGCAAATGCGATGCACGTCTTTCCCGCGCAAATTGGAGCTTGGCGTCAGTTGAAGCCAGCCTTTGTTGTGTGCACACGCATTCATTGTCAGTGGTATAAGAAAATATATTGTATTTTTCCTATCGAACTTGGTTTCAATTAGCCACCCAACACAAGTCGTCTCCATTGCCGTGACGTCACCAATCTCTCAGCCAATCAGTAGCCGGAGTGGACGTGTCCCCTTGAGGGATTTCCGGTTTCCGGTTCGATTTAGAAAGGAATTCTTTTATTGATATATAGATAGATAATAACAGAGTCCGTTTAGGTTAAAATGAATTGATGCAACTTGTACAACGTCCAACAAAACCACATCTGCCTGGCGCCGTGTAAGGTGGATCTACGGCTGTGATTTCTGTTTAATAATGGAACAAATGACTTAACAAATTCTCTGGCTTTCTTTCGATCTTCCTTGGAAGATTGGACACTTTTAGTGTTTGTGAAATATTCTATGGTCCGAACCAGCGATGCTTCGAGGACAATAGTTTATGTCTCTCTTTCTTAAAAATTTGTGTCTGCCTTCATAAGGCTACCCACTACAAAGAAGCAACAGCCGGTAAATATGTATACATAAAAAAATATATATATGATAGATAAATTTCCATGCAAATCGTTCTTGGGAAACATAAACTATGAATGACATAAAGGTGTTCAAATGATACAGTAATAGTTTCAGATGGACTTTAATAACATCCATGTTCGGTGGTTATAACACTATATTAACATAAAACGATCTCTTTTAAAAAGTACACTAATATAAACTATAACATAAAAATGTCCTTTGTTAGTCTGAGTACGAAACTGCAGCCTTAGTGTCATAAGAAAAGGGCATCAAGTCTTAGCCAAGAGTCCTTAGCTGCCCAGCTCCTGCTGGAGCCGATGAAGATCCTTCCTGAGGGCGATGACGCGAGGCAGGGAGTCCCTCCACATCTGCATAAAGGAAACACCCTGAGTGACATACTCGTCACGTTCCTCTGCCTCCTCCGACTCTGAGGCCATTTCATCGGCCACTTCTTCGTCAGTCCCTGTGGAGGCCTCATAAGCTTCCAGCCTCTCTAGCCAAGTCAGCTTAGGGTGTGCCGGTCGCCTTCCTCTCCTCGACTTCCTTCTGGGTTCTCCTTCTACCTCAGTGTCTTCCGACTTCTGAACATCTTGTCTTCCTTCCCGACACTCTCTCTGTTTCGTAGTGACTTCCTTTACATCGGCGCCTCCTCCTCCTTTTTCTGTTCCGATTGTTCCCTTTCTTCTCTTCTGCTGGACTTTCCATTTCCTCCCTCGTTTATCTTTCTGATCTTTACTCCGTCGCCTTTTGCGTCTTCTGCCTCTATGAACCTGCTCCTCGGCCGATGGCTCCCAAGACTTCGATTGGTCCTCTTCGGAGGATTCTGTTCCTTCCGCCCACTCCTCTTTTTTCGTTGTCTTACTTCGGTGATATCTCTTACGTAGACGTGCTGAGTTCCTCCTCTTCCTCCTCCCCACTTTCTGATCTTCATCTTCTCCGAAGTCCCCTTCATCAACATCCGTTATCCTATCCCTCATATATTGGCTTTTCGTTGTAAATTTAAGTTTTCCTTTTCCTCGGCCAAAAACCCATCTTCTCTTGGCGTCGCCCTCTTCCAGGTTTTCCCCCAAGTCAGACTCCTTTTCCCATAGGAAACTTTTGCCATCTTCCTTCTTTTCCCCCTCAGGCAAAAAACTCCTATTTCTTCTTCCCACTTCTCCCTCCTCCCATTCTTCCTCTTTGGTTTCCGACCCCTCCAGGAAGAGAGCGAGACTCGCCTTCCTTTTGGTCAGAGTGGAGGGCCGCAAATTGTACTCTCTTGTCTCTCGTCGAAGGACTCTGCAGATGCTTGAGGTCATGTCTTCCTCGGTGAAACACCAGTCCTTGTCACGGTCGTCGTCTTCTCTATCGGGTTTTGGAGTCTGGTGAGGGCTTGTTCCTTCCCATTCCACTAAAGCCCCCATGATCACAGATTTCATGGTACCATCCTCTGCTTTTATATCCCCGCGGAGGACTTTCCCTCCTGCTTCTTTTCTTTTTCCTCCTTCTACCCCTTCTTCTTCAACTTCCACTCCGTCCTCGTCTTCAATTTTTTCTTTTACACTCTCGATCTTTACCTCCCCATCACCCACCTCTTTGGCTTTATCTTCGTCATTACTCAGTGTCTTCTTTTTCGCACTTACAGATCTACTCTTTCTAGGTTTATATCTGATACTTCTTCTTCTCCTCCGTCTTTTCCTCTTTGGCTTATCTACCTTCTGCATTTCCTGCGCTGCTTTGCTAAATACTTCGACCAGGACGTCGAAACAGTCTCTGTCCTCTTCCAGGTGAATCCCAGTGTCAGTCGCCGGAAGCTGTTCCTCTCTGGCATCCTCATCTTCGGTCTTGCTACTGATCCCCTTTTCCTCTTCTACCTCGATTCCCTTTTCCTCTTCTTCGGATGCTCCTTTTACTTTTGGCTGTTCGAGCTTCCTTCGCTTGCTGTATCTCCTTGGGGAATCCCTTTCGCTCTCAAAAACTTCTCTAATCTTGATAGTGCCTTTTCTAAGTTGTCTCCCTTCTTTTCTGGTGACTTCTCCCTCTTCCACATCACTTCTCTTTCGCTTCCTACCTCTCTTTATTTCTCTTTCTCTTAAGATGATCACCTTATCGTACTCATTCACTTCCTCATTCTGGCAAATGTAGGTTTTCAACGTTTCCATTCTCTCAACTGTTAATTCTTTGTGATCTTTATTTTCCCTTTTTATTTCTAGTTTTCTCTCCTCTATACTTTGTTCGACAACAGTCTCGGTCTTTTGTAGACCAGAGTCGTTTCTCTCGTAAGTGCGTTTTTGCTTGGTGTGTCTTATTTGTATCTCTTCTTCTTCGTTGTCGTTTGTAACTTCATGGACTTCCAGGATTTCCTTAAACGACACTCGTTTTTTCACTCCCCTGGATTTTCCTTCTGGTGCCTTTTCCTCCTCTTCTTTTTTATCTCCCCTGCCCCTGTCAGTGTGTCCCTTCTTCTCTTCGCTTTCTCCTCTTCCATTGGAACCCTGGGCATCTACTCCAAGAACTTCGACCTTTTTCTCGCCTCTAGTTATACCTTCATGAGTGATGTCCTCTAGTTTATTCTCACTTTCTATTGAAGATGGTTTCTTCCCCATCTGCTTGCCTTCCTTCCAGGCCCAAACCTCTGCATCCTCTTCTGATTTCCATTCCTGTTTTTTATTTCCTTCCTTGTTTTCTGGTGGTCCTTCCCTAGTCATATCACCGGCACCTTCCGCTTTCGAACGGATGGAGGGTCCTCCAAGTCTGCGCGTTCTCGGCGGTCGCCGCTCGAGATCGCGATATCGTCTTGCGGCTACGCCTACTTTCCTTTGTGTTTCTTTTTGCCTTTCCCCTTCTTCTCCTTCCGCCTCTTTCTCCCCTTCTTCCTCGCCTCCCTCCGCCTCCTTCTCCCCCTCTTCGATTTCCTCTTTATTGGTGTCTTTTGCCTCCTCTTTCTGTTCCGGCCTTTCTTTTTTTCCATGATTTTTTTCACTTTCTTCAACCCCATCTTTGGTTGAGTCTTCGGCTCCCTTCCTCTCTTCTTCATAATCTTTCTCCCTCCTTTCTTCCCCTTTTCCACTTTGGCGATCTGTCGGTTGCATTCTTCTCCTCCTCCTACTCCTCCTCCTTCCTTCCCCATCCCCTTTCCTCCTTTCTTCGCGCCATTCTTCTCCTTCCCTTTGTTCTTCTTCTTGTGGTTCTTTTTCTTTAGCGCCCTGTATCCTCGCATCCTCTTGTTGTTTCTTGTAAGCTCTTGTAATCCTTCGATTCTCTTTATTAGTATTTATTATTGTCATGCTCTCGACGTCTTCCCTCCCTCTCCGTTCTCAGGATGAGGTTGATTCACGCCTGAAATCTGCAATGGTTAACAGTACTTCCAATTAATATATTGCCACAGGATTTTTGGCCCAAAATTCATGGTGGCCATTCACAAAATTTGTGATTTCGGAAAAAATATATAGAATTTGAAAGATTTGCTTAAAAAAAGAGTGGTTTTTAAAAAAGAATAATTTTGGAAGAAAAAAAACACGACTTCATTTAAGAATGACTATTTTTGATAAAAGAATTTCAATGTATATGTTTGCAAAAATCGTAATCTTCAGACCAAGAATTTTTGGGTGTTTCTTTATGAAATTCCCGAATGTTAGACATAAAATTCAACTATCCTGTTTATCAAAGACAGATAGCTTCTATAGACGTAAGTGGTGTACCAGAAGTTACGTGTGGAGAAGTAACATTTGCTCTATACAAAATGAAACGTGGAAAGAGACCTCAGAAAGACAACATATTAGTAGATCTTCTGAAAGACGCAGAAACACAAGTTAACTGTAAGTTAGCCCAACTATATACTCAATATATTCACTTGGATTGTTAGAGGCGAGAAAAACGGGACGGGGATTGGGACCAGGCATCCTTCTCCCTGTAGTCCCACAGGGGACATTCCTAAAAAAAAGTAAAGGCATAAGAGGGTCTAGGAGTTTTCCAACCTGCACCCTAAGGTTTGGGTCTTTTAATGTGCGTGTATGTGGAACAGATGAGAGTAAAAGGGAAGAGATAGGTAGTATATTTGTGAGAAGAAAGATGAATGTGTTGGCTTTGAGTGAAACTAAGTTATGAGGGAAGGGCGAGTGTGAGTTTGGGAGTGTAATTGGGGGGCGTTCAGAAGTGAAGAGAGGGAGAGAGAGAGAAGGGGTGGCTATACTAGTAAGTGAAGAGATAGGTAAACATGTAGTGGAGTGGAAGGAGGTTTCCTCAAGGATAATGTGGATGAAGGTGAAACTGGGAAAGGAGATGTGAGTTTTTGTAAGTGCATATGGGCCTGGTAGTGAGAAGAGTGTAGAAGAAAGGGAGGCTTTTTGGATAGATTTAAATGAGTGCATAGAGGGATTAGGGAGGAACGTCAATGTAGTAGTATTGGGTGACCTTAATGCTAGGGTAGGAAAGGAACCAATTGACGGAGTGGTTGGGAAATGCGGAGTTCCAGGAAAGAATCGTAGTGGAGAGTTGATGGTGGAGATGTGTCTAGAGAGTTGATGATAGCAAATACAGTGTTTCGGAAGAAAGTCAAGCATAAGTACACATGGGAGAGGGTGGTGGATTGAAGTGTGGTAAATAGAGCGTTAATGGACTATGTAGTGGTAGATAGGAGTATGATAGGAAGAGTTAAGGATGTACATGTGCTAAGGGGAGAAGGTGGGGGAATATCAGATCATTTTTTGGTGGAAGGTAAGTTGAGAGTGGAAGATAGATGGAGAAGGAAGAAAAGAGACAAAAGGTAGGGAGGTGCTTAGAGTGAACTCTTTACATGAAAAGGAAAGGAAAAGGAGTACAAGAAGAAGCTGAGAGAGGAGTGGGAGGGAGTGAAGGATAGACTAGAGCTAGGAGTGGAGGAGGAATGGGGATGGTTCAAGGAGGGAGTCACAAAGTGTGCAAAGATGGTGTGTGGAACAAGAAGGACGGGAGGAAATAGAAGGAAGGGTAGTGAATGGTGGGATAAGGAAACAAAGAAGGTTGTAGAAGAGAAGAAGCGAGCTTTCACAGATTGGTTACAAAATAGGACGAAGGAGTCATATGAGAGGTACAAAGAAAAGAAAAGAGAAGTAAAGCACAAGGTAAAGGAGGCAAAGAGGAGAGCAGATGTGAAATGGGGTAAGAGTACGACAGAAAATTTTGAGAGTAATAAAAAGATGTTTTGGAAAAAAATTAAGAGAGGAAGAGGAGGCGAATCAAGTAGAGAAGAAAAAGTGAAAGGTGTAGATGGAGAGATGATAATGTAAGAGAAGGCAGTAAGAGGAAGATGGGCAGAGTATTTTAGGGAGTTGCTAAATGTAAAGGAGGATGGGGAGGGAAAGATAGTTGCAGTGGGAAGTGCTAAGAAAATGAGAGTGATGAGTGAGGAAAATGGAGGAGAAATAAGGAAAGATGAAGTGAAGGCAGTTGTTGAAATAATAAGAGCAGGTAAGGCACCTAGGTTGGATGGATGCCAAGCAGAATGTCTGAAAAAAAGGAGGTACAGTGATGGTGTACTGGCTGGTGAGGTTATTTAATGTTTGCTAGAGAGAGTATAGTGCCAGACGACTGGAGGAGTGTCTGTATAGTTCCACTTTACAAGGGAAAAGGGGACAAGTGTGAATGTAGTAGTTTCAGAGGGATTAGCTTGTTAAGTGTAGTAGGGAAGGCTTATGGGAGGATCTTGATTGAGAGGATTAGGAGAGGAATAGAGGGAGTGACTGGCGAGGAGCAGTGTGGATTTAGGACGGGTAGAGGTTGCATAGATCAGAATTTTGTGGTAAGACAGATATGTGAGAAAGTTATAGGAAAAGGTAAGGATGTTTTAGGGGCTTTTATGGATCTGGAAAAGGCTTATGGCAGGGTAGACAGGAAGGCACTGTGGGAGGTTTTGCGGATATACGGGATAGGAGGAAAGCTTCTAGGAGCTGTCAAGAGTTTTTACGAGAGTAGTAGAGCATGTGTCAGGATTAGAAATGGAGAGAGTGAGTGGTTCGAGGTAAAGGTAGTACTTCGTCAGGGATGCGTTATGTCGCCCTGGCTGTTCAACTTATACATGGATGGGGTGGTGCGAGAGGTAAATGCAAGGGTGGTGGGTCAGGGATTGGAGATGTTTAAAGAAAATGGAGAAAAGTGGGAGGTGAGCCAGCTGTTGTTTGCAGACGACACTGCACTTGCACTTGTAGCAGGATAAGAGGAGGGATTGAGGAAGTTGGTGACAGAGTTTGGGAGAGTGTGTGAGGGGGGAGAGTTGAAGATGAATGTGGGTGGAAGTGGGGTGATGAGATGTACAAGGGGTGAAAGTGGCAGCAGACTGGAAGTGAGCATTGGAGGAGAGCGACAGGAGGAAGAGGATAATTTTAGAGACTTGGGTGCGAGTGTGGCGGGAGAGGATGGAGTGGAGGTGGAGGTAGAATATAGATTGAGAGAAGCGAGTAAATGCCTTGGTGGTTTGAAAAGGGTAATGAGGAATAGACATTTGGGAGTGGGTGCTGGGGGGGGTTGTATGGGGGGGTTGTGTCAACAGCGCTGTATGGGGCGGAAGCGTAAAACATGGGAGAGGATGGGGGGAAGAAGTTTAAACGTGTTTGAGATGAGGTGTCTGAGAGGTGTGATGGGGGTTGCTGGGCTGAATAGAGTGAGGAATGAGGAGGTGAGGAGGAGAACAGGGAGTTGGGAGGTGGGGTGGATGAGTGTTGAGATGGTTTGGACACGTGGAGGGAGTGGGTGAGGAGGGACTAGTGAAAGAGGTATGGAAGGAGGCAGATGTGGAGGGAGTGAACATGAGGGGGCGACCTGGAATGGGGTGGATGGATGGGGTGAGGGGGCCTTGGGGAAGAGGGGAATGTCTGTTGAGGAAGGATGGGAGAGGACGGAAGACAGGGGTGAATGGAGAATGGTTGTGTATGGATGGTGTTGTGATGCATGAGGTGGAGTGGGGGGTTGGGGGGTGAGGGAGTATGTGTGAAAAATAATTTGACGCAGCCCAAAGGGATTTCTCCCCGTCTTCTCCTTTTCTGCGTGAGGGGACGGAGGGGGGTCGCTGATTTAATGAAGCGGCCTTGCTGTGGATGTGCTGTGTCTTGCGACACTGCTTCTGACCCAGGGCAGTGGACTTGATGCAGGGATGACCCGTCATCCAGGAGGTGCCAGGATAAGAGGGAGGGTGGAGGAGAGTGGAGTGTATTAGGGATGGAGTGGGTGGAAATGGTTTTTATGCCTTTTTCTTTTTGGCTACCTCCCTTGTGAGGGGGAAAAAGCCTTTGGTATATGTATGTATGTATGATATATTCAATATAATAAGAGCGATCTTGAATCATGGTACAATGCTTTAGTAATTTAACTTAAAAAAAAAGATCAGAAAGACCTTAATATTTAATGACCATTAGTTGGTTAACAAGTGTAGACAAATCGTGTTCAAAGGTTCTTACGGAGACTAAATTAGATTTTGGGCGGAAATCAATCAAGCGGTTATTTCACTATAGGCCATATGTCTGTAGACAATGAATCTAATCAAGAACATGACATAGCCTTATTGTTTTGTTATTGCAGACTACGATAAGGTCTTTGACTCAGTAGAACAAACAGTTTAACCCATTAAACTCCGATGACAAGATTCCTTGTCATTTGGTCAAATAAAACAAAAAATCATAAAACACCAAAATGTTTGATCAAACACCAGAAAAATATGACGTCAGTCCTCGCTTCGCTCGCGACTGACGTCCTATTTTTCTGGTGTTTGATCAAACATTTTGGTGTTTTATGATTTTTTGTTTTATTTGACCAAATGACAAGGAATCTTGTCATCGGAGTTTAATGGGTTGAAAACAAGGCAAGGCGATGGAATTTCCCGCAAGGTATTTACAGTGTGCCTCAAAAGGATTTTCACAGTTATGTTGGGGAGTGAAATGTTTGGACGCTAATGGGGAATACACGTGGATGTAGTCGGGGTCATATAAATAGTGCTGAGGTCTACGAAGAGGACATACAACAGGGAGCACATTCAATTGAGAGGCTTTATTACAAATAATGAGAGTTTGTAATACCAATAATGGGAAGAGAAGGAAGGAGAGTGAAAAGAAAACAAATATGTCAAAACAAAGAATAAGAAGTAGAGTTACAAGTGATTTCAACTTAAATGTGAGAAAATTTGCATCTTCCGAACACCTTTGAACGATGCTGCGGACCTTGATTTGGACAACATTGATCATGAATTAACAAAGGGAACGCAGTAAGGTTTCGTGCCCTTGACAAACGATTTCTAGTTACCTACATAAATTTCATATCTAGACTTCTCAAATGCGTTTGATAAGGTTTCGCAACAGTGACTTCTGAGAAAGGTTATGACACAAAGGAATGGGGAGGACATACACGGATGGATTGGCGAGTGGTTAGGATGTGAAAGGTTGTTGTTGTTGTCATTCCCTAGACTGTCTGGTCTAGCAGTCCCGTCTCCCTGAGGAGCGCCAATCCTGGAATGGGGTTTTCCCACAAATCCCTTACGAAGTGCATAATGTGTTGTTGGCGTGCATGGAGATATGCAAGACGTTGAGTCCAGGTGCCCACATTAAAAATGTAGTATCGAAAGTCAGTCAAGTGATGGGAAGTATGTAAAGTATCACAGACTGCAAGAACCAAAATAGCATACTGGAGGTGTTATAAATCCCTGATTGGGTATCACTTAGAATGTTGTCATCAAATATGGACACCACTTAACCAGCAGGATACAGACAACGTAGAAAAATGCGGAGCAGGATAACAAGAATGATCACCAGCACTAGGGAGATCACGAATGTAGACAGACTGAGGAAGACTGGATTGGAGTCATAAGAAATGTTTAGTCATAAGTGATCTTATTGATGTGTTAAAGGAACTGGAGGTGTTGAGGGTGGAAGGCTCTTTTATCATGGACCGAAGAGTGAGCAGAGGCCATCCATGTAAGACATTCAAGCAGCGACCACGAACTTCGTTAATTTTGTGCGATCTCCTTCCAGATACTCATCTCTTCTCAGTTCGCATAAGGTATTGCGGAGATGCCTGGTTCTCCAGGGACTGTGCTCAGCCACTTGTCCAATCGGTGCTTGAATGTATCTCCTGATACCCCCAGACAGGTCCCTTATAACCTAGGGACTTGCACTACACCTAGTCCCATTGTTTGAAAAAACAATTATACACGCCCTATTCTTTGAAAAAAATAATTATACACTATAAGAATAAATGCCAGAAAGTATTTTCTCGTGGAGAACAGTAGCTGAATGGAATGATCTGCTAAGGAAGGGAGTATTGGCATAGACAGTGAGTAGTTTCAAGGTTAAGACTGATCCGTTAATAAAACGAGTGGAGGAGGGGCACCACGTGAGCCGACATGGGTTTATTATCCTGATCTTAACCCATTAAACTCCGATGACAAGATGTCTTGTCATTTGGTCAAATAAAACAAAAAATCATAAAACACCAAAATGTTTGATCAAACACCAGAAAAATAGGACGTCAGTCCTCGCTTCGCTCGCGACTGACGTCCTATTTTTCTGGTGTTTGATCAAACATTTTGGTGTTTTATGATTTTTTGTTTTATTTGACCAAATGACAAGACATCTTGTCATCGGAGTTTAATGGGTTAAACCGACGACCCCCTCAAGAAATTTGACGGTCTCACTTGGATGTCTCACCTGGATGACCTTTCCCTGGGAGTCAGTCAATAGGCGTTATGCAGGTGGAGACTAGAAAGGTCGACGCTACCAATGCGCCAGCCTATAAAACATTGAATTAGGTAGACAGTCAGTGTATGTAGCTGGAAAGTGCATTGTAAGTGAGGTGCAGATGGTGGGAATAGTGGTAAGAAATGTCCAATTTGCATTAAGTTTGCGGATAACACTACTCCACTTTCAGAAAGAGCATGAAAGCTTGCAAGATATGCTTAGTGCTTTGAACAGTGAGTCTCAAAGCAAAATGAGAGTACATACATACATATACCAAGGCTTTTTCCCCTTACAAGGGAGGTAGCCAAAAAGGGAACGGCATAAAATCATTTCCACCCATTCCATCCCTGAATACACTCCACACCCCTCCACCCTCCCTCTTATCTTAGCACCTCCTGGATGACGGGTCATCCCTGCACCTTGTCCACTGCCCTGGGTCAGAAGCAGTGTCGCAAGACACGGCACATCCACAGCAAGGTCGCTTCATTAAATCGGCGTACCCCCCTCTCCGTCCCCCCATTGCATAAAAGTCCAAAACAGATATAAATAATAGTGGGAATCTTGAAGAAATCGGTCAAATGGCCATGGAAATCAATTTGATAAGACATATCATAATTGGCTGGATTTTTTTTTTTTTTTTTAATAATAAAGAAACAACACAGGTGTCTCTATCTCTTCATGTCTGAACCGCAAGGTTTACAATCAGTGCATAACCCCAGCTACAATCTACGGACGTGAAGCTAGGCAATTAACGAAGGCAATGGAGACAAAGCTTAATGTACGGTTATCTAGATGCGATTGTAGATCAACGATGATCGTTCATGGCTCAACGACGCTCGCCAAACGACTGTCTGGAACACTAACTCTTTGTTTTTGAATGATGGGGCTGTTTTGCTTCGATCTGCAAAGTACGAAGCTGATCATTTTAAGCGAACTTACCAACGCGTTTACCTAAATTCGAGTATGGTACTATAGGATGCGCGTCACCCACCATTGGTTGTGTTAGGCCAATAATCAACCCATTAAACTCCGATGACAAGATGTCTTGTCATTTGGCCAAATAAAACAAAAAATCATAAAACACCAAAATGTTTGATCAAACACCAGAAAAATATGACGTCAGTCACGAGCGAAGCGAGGACTGACGTCCTATTTTTCTGGTGTTTGATCAAACATTTTGGCGTTTTATGATTTTTTGTTTTATTTGGCCAAATGACAAGACATCTTGTCATCGGAGTTTAATGGGTTAATCATACTATATAAAACGTACCGGAGTACACAGACAGCAAAGAAGAGATCATTGCTGGGAATAACGCCGAGAGAGACAGGAAGAGGGCCGGCCTGGTATTATTAAACCAGACACAGAGAAAGAACAGAAAGTTATACATCAAAAGAACAAACGTTCAGAAGAAAGTTATCAAGTTTTCATCCACACAGGTTGATCTGAGAATCAGATCAAAATGAAAACAAAAGCACAACTTGCATATCAACGCCGACCTAAAGGCGTTATACCAAATTTTATCGACCAGATAAAATTTTATGAAATAAGGAAATTACAAAATCGAGTCTGAGAGAAAATACAGAATGTCTAGTGAATCCGTGAAGGTGACTGATAGTGAAAAAGACTAGGGAATCACTACAGGCCATTTGAACATTACATTGCACTGAAGATGTAATATACGAAAGCGCTCTGCTTCGTTAGTTTCTTTTTTCCAAGTGGTCTACTTTGCATATATATATATATATATATATATATATATATATATATATATATATATATATATATATGTTGTTGAAGACTGTTTTCATTGTGAGTGTACCATCTACAGAAATGTACTAAATATATTGAAAGAGTACAACGGTAAGCTACAAATACAGTTGATGAATTGATTGATTTCTCACACATAGAGAAGATGAACAACTTCAAATTACTCTAACGAACAGGATAATT
>NC_134788.1:69001905-69006905 GCF_046742065.1 Oratosquilla oratoria | reverse complement strand
ATTAGTCGCCTTTATACATTTACTTAATTATTCTACTGTCTTGCATAATTACTCGCCCTTTCTAGTTATATTTTCTTATCTAATTATGTGCCTGATTCTGAGAATAAACTAACGCAGCTGGTGGCTGAGTTTGGAAGAGTATGCGAGAGAAGAAAGTTATGACTAAGTGTAGAAAAATGTAAAGTGATGAAGTGTACAAGGAATGGTGATGAAGACAAATATAAGTGTGGAGGGTGAGTTTTAAGAACCGGGGTCACATGTGGCATTCAACGGAAAAGTGGATGTGGAAGTGGATTTATAGAGTGAAAGAAGTGAGTAAATGTCTGGGTGGAATGCAAAGTGTTGTGAGAAATGGGTACTTGGGGATGAGTGCAAGGAGAAAGTTGTGTGAAGGAGTGATTGTGCCCTCGGTTCTGTAGGGAGCGGAGACTTCGAACATAAAGGAGGCTGAGAGGGAGAGATTTGTTTTTATCTTTAGTTACGTTTAGTATTGGCCATTAGGTACCCCGAAGGTTAATAAGACCACATACCAAGGTTGGACGCTGTAGTGGTGTTAGTGTGCAGGTTGCAGCCCCTCCTATGCACCGAGAGGTCAGCAGGAAAAGTTGTACTTGTAGAGGTCTTCTCTAGTAGACCATTCTTTCGCGATTTTACTTTTAAAAGATGCTACGGTTTTGGCACTAATGGTTTCTTGGCTCAGCTTGTTCCATGGTTCTGCAATTCTTGCAGGCAAGAAGTTTTTTTCTGTAGCTAGTTTGGTGTTGTAATTGTAGCTTTAAGTTGTGACCTCTGGTCGCTGTACTAAGTGTTGGCTTGAACATCGCTCTTCCACAGCTGTTGCTTTTTAGACGAAGTGTTTCAGAAATGTATCACAAAGTGGACGAGAGTGTGAAGAAAACTGTCGGACAAAGGGGACAGGGTGGTTGGGACACACGAGGAGAATGAATGGTGCAGAAGTGGATGGAGTGAGTTCGTAAGAAAGACCAAAATTGAGATGGATGGATGAGGTGAAGAGGGCTCTGGATGCACGTGGTGTCTGTTGAACAGGGAAATAGGTAATCCAAATGATAGGAGGGGTGAACAAGAGTTGTAAATGGGTGAAAAGACGACATGGGAAGTTAGGGGGTGGGTGGGGATAAACAGCTCCAGCTGTCGGGCCTTACTGTGGAAGAGCTATGCCTTACTGCATTGCTTTCGGCCCAAGAAGTATGGTGGTAGACAAATCGACCATTCTTTCTCCCCAAGGTTCTGAGGGCAAAGGGTGTGTGTGTGTGAATGGGATGTGGTGTGGGCGTGTGTTTTGACTCAGCCAACCCTCGTGTAATTTTTTTTATTATTATTATTGTAATGAACATTTTTGTACCCACCCTTAATTTTTTCAGGGTTTCTTTTACAACTAGTATGTATCCATCTACAATGTAATATATTAATTTGATTTCTCATGTGTGTATCAAGACTATACTGTTCATCCAGCTTATTTCTTTTCATGTATAACCGCCATCAGATTCCTTCTTCTTTGCTAATTGAGGTTTCTTTACAAGTCCCGGCCTTTGTGCCGTTTCCTGCTGTGGCTTCCCTCCTTCTCACCCCTCGAGAACGCCCCCCCCCCACTACACACACCTGAACTCCATGATTTCTGTCCAGACAAATTAGGCACTCGCCCCCCACCCCCACCTCTCCCACAGTTGTTCATCTTCCTCCATTGTCCACTCAGTGTTTAGAAAATTACCCACTGTCTCTTTCTTTCCCCGTTCGGTCTCTACCCTCTGATCCCTTCCTAGACCAATTCCCTTTTATCTATTTATTTATTTGTTTATGCAAATATTTATATATCAATTCATATGTTATTTATTCTTCCATTTATTGATTTATTCACTTACTCATATATCCATCGATTTATGTATGTATGTATCTATGTATATATATATATATATATATATATATATATATATATATTTATATATATATATATATATATATATACACGTAATTTTTCATAAAAAAAAACATGTTTTCCTCAATGGACTTTTCTTGATATCTTTACCTTTTTCTTTCTGTAATTCTAGTTTGTGACCTCTCCTCATATCAGTTGATATCTTTATCTGGTCCTTCTTGCCCATGCATTGTACTGTTTTGGCAAGCTCGTAAAGAGTATTTTTCTTCTAATGTTGTCAACTCAGGCCTTCTTTATCTTTCTAATTATGACAGTCTCTGCAGATTAGGAATCCATTTTATAACTGTGTGTATGTGTATGTGTGTGTACATGTGACCAGATATATTGATATATATGTATACAGACATATGTGCACAACCCTAATCAAAATAATGCCGATTCCCAATGTTTTCAGTCTTCCTCTTGGTTCCTTTCAGACATCAAAGAAACACATTCGTGTTAGAGAAGAACTCTGAATACTCAGGAACATACGTAGTCTGCCCATTGAGAGGAACATGGAACTGGGAGAAAGAAAGGATCACGATTGCGATACCTGCGGTATCAAGAGGTCCGTCGAGGGCACGAGAAGAACCCTAATCGAGGCAGACGAATTCTTCGGTGGATCTGGTTTGATCGAGCGGAGGAGAGAGGAATACGTGAAGAATGTGCCCATGGTGTCAGATGATGATGAACTAGATATACTCAGGAAGGAGGAAGACGAAGAAAGGGAATGGAAACGGACAGCAGTAAGTGATTACGAAATGGAGTTGGAGAGGAGGAAGCTCATAGAAGAGATACGCAGTGCGGAGGGACAGAAATTTAGGGTGATCAGAGGAACGAATGAGGCAGGCGATGACGAGTCCGAAGAAGAGGAAGAGGAGGAGGAGGATGAGGATGAGGATGAGGAGGAAACAGACAGCGAAACGGAGGAAGAAAAGGAAACAGGGGACTTTAATGGATTTGAGTCGGAACAAGGGGAGAGTAGTGTACGACGAAAAGTAGAGCTGAAGAATAGCTGTAGACAGAGGAATCCACAATTACTCAACGGACTGAAGAGAATTTACATGAAGACGATGTTGAAGAACAGCGAGGAAGATGATGACCTTGAGACAACCGATGAAGAAGACGAAGAAAAGACTGATGACAATGAAGACGAACTGGAGGAATACCACTTTGTAATGGACGAGGAGGAAATTTCTGACGACGATGAAAGAAAAGAGGTCAAGGAAAACAAAGATGACGATCTACGTGGGAAACAGAATGTAAATTCACAAGATGAAGAAGTTGGCCAGACGACGCACAAGAAGGCAGAAGCTGAGAAAATGAAATACCTCCATTTCAACAAAAGTAAAATGACGACCACAAAAGAAGAGACAAACAAGCTCAAAGACGAACACGACAACGAAAACGACGGCCCAAAAAGGACAACCTACCATATGCATCTGCGCAACTACAAAGACGAAAACGACCGTCTTCTGTTTTACAGTGACGTTGGCAAGCCCAAGGGTTACTTCGACACTAGCTCCAACATTCACTTTTTCCACCTCGACAAACTACCCTTCGAGCAGAGGGCCTCAAAGTACATGAAGCTGGCTTCCACGGACTGGGTGTGCGTCCTCAACTTGAACAACGAGTTAGTCAGGTTCTTCGATTCTTCGGGACGACATGACTACTTCGTTAAACCCAGTTCGATGAAGGCAAGCTTCTGCTTCGTCTGCCATAGCCCAACCGCAGAGACTGACGAGGAAGACCAATATGAAAGCATGAGCGAACTTGATGACAAGGAGGATGAGGACATGGATGATCTTACCAATGTATTAGAAAGATGCCGTATCATCGAGGATAAGATGGCTAAGTTTGAGTTTTATCTGCAAGACTTGCAAAACTGCAATAGGTACGCTGAAAGCAGAATGCAGGATTTCCAGTACTTCCTTGACGACACTGAAGAAAGAATGATTGACCTGGAGAGGAAGTCTGGTGGGTGCTATTTTAGGGCGGATGGGTTTCCTAACAAGCTGAAGGATTTTAGGGAATCTGTCGTGGATTTTCTTATGTTGCTGGATAGGATGGCTCATTCTGTCGACTGCAGTGAGAGCCAGTGGGACAAACCCTATGGCTCTGAGCGTGAGTACTACGCTAAACGCTATCCAAATAGGCCCAGATCTTTCTACCATAATTACTGATTTTCTTGAACAGCTGAAATGGAGTCTTAGGGTGTGATCTGTTGTATAAAAAGGAATTAAGTTTGTAAATGTGAAGAAAAGCTATTGTTTAGGAATTCTTTATTCTGTAATGGAATGTTCTTTGTGATTGCACTTAACACAGACAAAAGAAAAAATAAATCCTTGAAAACAAAATTCTCGTTTATGACCCTTTTCAACTTTCATGTGCAAGGTGTAAACGGAAGCACACAATTATAGTTCCTAAGAAAAATCGTGTATACAACTTCATATATACACTAAATGATATATGCAGCATGTATGTGCACATTTATGGATCAACTAGAATATAAAAGGTACCATAACAATATTCAAAAATGGGTGGTGAGGTAAATATTAACAACATATTTCTCTGTACCCACTTCATCATCAGAACAGTTATTTGTCTTAGATGCTTCACATTGAAAAAAATGTATTAAGGAAGTGAGATGGTAGGGTGGAAGGTACCTGGTGAAGAATGAATTGGGTGGAAAGGCTGACAGGGAATGATGGAGTGAAGAAGGAAATGAGAGGATAGACAGGAGCGGGAGAGGGACAGGTATGAGGAAAGGAATCATAATTAATTGGGAGCACACTCCAGAAGACGCGTCCTTTCATTCACACAACGACGCAAACCTTTACGGCTTCTCCAACCAAACCCCCATGCAGCTACCCTACCCATCCCAAACAGTTCTCGGCATGGCCTAAGCTCTGTGGAAATCCCCTTTGACTTCTCTGCTGAGGGTTGTCTCTTGTGGAGATGACTCTGTGAGTGGGATAGATACAGGGAAACCCATATAACCACAGTTTGACGTTCACAAATTATGTTGGTAACAGGCCTAGATTATGTTGCATTTCCCCATGTCGAG
>NC_134788.1:68955989-69001405 GCF_046742065.1 Oratosquilla oratoria | reverse complement strand
TATGTTGATCAAAACAGAAGAATTTATTTCTCCCAAAACCCCGTACATGGATAATTTGATTGATTTGAAATGTTTCTCTCTCTCTCTCCTTTCCTCTCATCTTCACATTTCTCATTACCAAGGCCATATCCATTTACAAAAGCCCATATCTCCTGTATCTTTTGTTCATAAGAAAGAAAGAATGTCAAAAAATGTAAACAAATCTGTATATGACTAGTGGATCCTTTCCCCTTCCCCCCACTCACTTTGTTATGGTATGAGAGGTCAAATGTCAGTGTGCTTTGACCTTGTAATTCCATTGACAGCCACCTCACCCCATCCCTCCATCCCAAGCTTTTCAGACATCACTTCCTATGTGTAGCAACAAAGCATTGTTCCATCCATCCACATAGCGAGGGCTTTTCCCCCTTGCCTGGGAGGTAGCCAAGTCAAAAGGCATATACCCACTCCCACTCACTTCATTCCCACCCATTCCACTCCCATCCACCACCCTCTTCTCCCTCTTTATCTTAGCTTCTCGTGGATGATGGGTCATCCCTGTATCCTGCCCACTGCCCTGGGTTAGAACCAAGGCCACTTCATGTAATTCACTCCACCCCTTTTCATGCCGTCATGCAGGAAAGGAGAAGATGGGGGAGAAATCCCATTCGGGCTGCGTCAAAATATTATTCACTCACAACCACGTCTCCTTTTCTGCATGAGGGGACGGAGAGGGGGTGAGGTCGCCGATTTAATGAAGCGGCCTTGCTGTGGATGTTCTGTGTCTTGTGACACTGCTTCTGATCCAGGGCAGTGGGCGAGATGCAGGGATGACCCATCATCCAGGAAGTGCCAAGATAAGAGGGAGGGGAGTGGAGTGTATTGGGGATGGAATGGGTGGGAATGATTTTTATGCCTTTGTTTTTTGGCTACCTCCCTTATAAGGGGGGGGAAAAGGCTTTGGTATATGTACAACCACTTTGTAATCCCCCATCCCCCTTGCATTACAGTATTGTCTGTACATAGCCGTCCTCCATTCATCCCTATCTGCATTCTCTATTACTTGCTCAACAAATATTCCCCTCATGTTCAGTGCCCCTTTCACCCCATCCATCCATCTCATCCTTGGTGATCCCTGCAAGTTCACTCCATCTACCTCTGCTTTCTACACCTCTTTTACTAATCTTTCCTCACATTCTGCTGGTCTCATCAAACGCTCTTTACATTTTTGGTATATAGATATATAGATTTTCTCCTTTCAATCCTGTTTATGTAGTTGACTTTGTGTGGGGGACCATCTTTCCTGTATATTCAAATTTAAGGTGTATTCTTTCATCAGCCTTATCTACCATCTCCTTTTCCACCCCCACTCTCCTCCTCACCTTGTTTCTCACTCTATCCAACTTTGTAACTCCTACCATACTTCCAGGACATTTCATATCAAACATATTTAAACTTTTCCTCTCTGTCCCATACAGCGCTGTCGGCACAACCATCCCTACATGTAATTTCCAATTTGCATCCATTCCTGAATGCCAATATCTCACAACATTTTTTAATCCCCCAATGCATTTACTTGCTTCACTCAATCAACAGTTTACCTCCACCTCCATTCCTCTCTTTCCTGCCACATGTAACCCCAAATACTTAAAGCTAACCACTTCCTCCAGCCTCTCTCCTTTCAAGCTTACATCCAACTTGCTGCCATCCTCTCTCCTTGTACATCTCATCACCTTGCTTTTACCCATATTTACCTTCAACTTTCTTCTTTTACACACCTTCCCAAACTCCGTCACTTCGTCCCTTAATCCCTCCTCTAACCCTGCCACAAGTGCAGTGTCGTCAGCAAACAACAACTGGCTCACCTCCCACTTTTCTATATTTTCGTTAACCATCTCCAATCCCTGACCCACTACCCTTGTATTCACCTCTTGCACCACCCTATCCATGTATAGATTGAAGAGCCATTTCGACATGACACATCTCTGACGAAGTCCCACCTTAACTCAAACCACTCGCTCTCTCCTATTCTAATTCTAAGACAGGCCTACTACTCTCGTAAAAATTCTTGACTGCCCTTAACAGCTTTCCCCTGATCCCATATATCTGCAAAACTTCCTACAATGCCTTCCTGTCTACCATGTCATAGCCTTTTCTGAATCTGTAAAGGCCCAAAAAACATGTCTCTTGCTAAAGTAAGATGTGAGAAAGCTTAGCATTATTACTCTCTAATTATGATCATTTATACCTCAAACAACCATAGAATTGCTCCTTTTAATAGCTAAAGATGGTACTTATAGGCTGTTAGCAGGGCTGGTCACAAAGGATGATAGCTTAGATTTATTTTAATATCCACAGAAGTACACAGGAGTGGTAAGTGTGGGACTAACAAAAGGAAGCATGATAGAGTACATTAAAATGAGGAAATTGTTTAATTATAAGTTAAATATTATCATAAGTATTTTCGTCAGCACTCCTTTTGTACTTATTACGATTCATGTGCAGAGGGAATGCTGGTTTATTTATTATCTTCAGACTAACAGACTTTTATTATGCCATCTCTTCTCCCTGCTATGTAAAGAGCCTTTGATGAGACCAGCAGAAGTAAAATGATAACAGCCCGCAAGAAATGGAGAGAAGAGAAACGAAGGAAGAAAGTGGAGATATTCCGGGAGGAGGAGAACCGACTGAGAGGAAAGCATAAAAACCAGCAGGTAAGGACATGTGTAATGTCTTTGGTGAAAGTTAGTTCGCTGCAACCTGTCACAACAGTCGTCACACTAACATGAACAAACACATACACATGTGGTCCTCACAGAGAGGGCTCAGGCTAGCCTGGAGCCAAACAGGATTTTTGGTCATTCCTTTTAGCACTACACATCTAAAACTAAGCAGCATCCCATAAGTAGACCACCATCTCCTCCATACACCACTCATAACATACAGCATCCAGGGTAGGAAGCTCAACAAACGACACACTTGTAAACTGCAAGGTTACCTCGCTCACAATGGAGCTCATTTTTACAAATTGTGTGGCTCATGCAGTTGGTCGTCTCCATAAATTGAGAGTTATAGTTCACTGACACTGGATACTAATCAACAATGACAACAACACTGTAGGCAGGCTGCACCAGAGGTTCATTGGCTTGTTTATTTGTTTCCTAGATGGGCATGATGGATAGGCAGAAAGCCTTGTTAAGGTAGGGTGGGATGGAGGGGTGATTATTGAATACAGGCAAAGAGAGAATAGAAGATCAAGTGTTTCACCATGGTCTTGGATCATATACTGGATTTGATCAACAGCTATTATTTTCCCAGGTTAGAGCTCAGAACTCGTATTGTCCTATCTGCGGGTAATATCGTGACATTACACACTGCACACCCGTCCTTGTTCAAGGGAGGTAGTAATGGCTTGGAGTATTGCAGAGCTTTCACATCATGAGTGGGGCACAATCTCTGATCACTTGCGTGTTCATGTGTACCTTCCTGTTTACTTGAATACCTCCTGATTGTGCAGTACACTTGGTGGGGGTGGGGCTGCAGATTCCCTAGAGCAGAACTTGAACCAAAAATTAGTAGTAGTTGGTTAATTGACCCGTTAAACTCCGATGACAAGATTGTTGTCATTTGGTCAAATAAAACAAAAAATCATAAAACACCAAAATGTTTGATCAAACATTTTGGTGTTTTATGATTTTTTGTTTTATTTGACCAAATGACAACAATCTTGTCATCGGAGTTTAATGGGTTTTAATGAACGGCAGCTCCATCATTGAAGTGATCTCCAAAAGGCTTGAAAGGAATACAAAAGTGTTGGATACATAAAGAAATGGTTTGCAAACCTACGTTTGAAGCAGGAGTCGATGCCTCTTCACAGAAAACCCTTTCTTGGTGTCCCCCTGACATGTTCCTAAATTTTTGCCCATGACATGTCCCAAACCAAATAATCTTGTCAGTTTTATTTCTACTCCCTTTTTTAAATGATCTGAAGTCTTGTTATCATGTCTCCCCATCCTCATCTTCATTTCTTTCAAAGATGGTAGGTACAGTGCTTTGCATCTTTTAATATGTTTTATCTGCAAGTCTTTAGAGCCAAGATTTATTTTGTTTATATTCTTGGAAGAAGAAAATTTATTCAATAAATGACTTCACCCACGAGGGGCTAAGATGAGAGGGAGGGAAGGGGGGGAGTGGGTACGTGCCTTTGACTTTGCTACTTGGCTACCTCCCTTTTAACCTCTTCGATACGAGTCGCATTCTTACGCACAGCATCACATGCCTAATGTACAGTGCATCACACCACTCGCATTATGAAATACAAAGTCGCTGCTATATTACTCGTTTTCTTTCACTCTGGGTAATAATAAACAGAAAACACGATCAAATCAGTTCACAGAATTCAGGGGTCACTCCACTACAACTACAAAATGAATATAATCAAGACGCCAATGCTGATATATTTGTGTATCCATTCACGCCTCATGACTCCTACATAGGCATCATAGTACAGGAGAGAATAAGGGGGAAAAAGGTCTTGCTATTTAGATAAACAGATTTTCTCCTTTCAATCCTGTTTGTGTAGTTGACTTTGTGTGGGGGGGGCCATCTTTGCTGTATATTCAAATTTAAGGTGTATCTGGCAGCTCATCCATGTTATGGAAAGCCACTTTTACATTAATCAAGAGCTAGTCTTTATGATTTATCCGCAGTTTTGTCAACATGTTTATCAAATGTCCAACACTTTTTTTTCTTTATCTCTCTCTATCCATCTTCATACACTTAAAAGAAAACTATTTTATTTGTGATTAATGTTCACAAGGAGCTGAGATGAGAGGGCAACAATGGTGGTGAATGGGAGTGGACTGGGTGAATACCTTTTGACTTTGCTATCTCCCAAAGGCAGATACATAGAAAACTCATTCTCCACAATTGGTTCTGTATGTAAATATTATCTAGATCTTGTAAAAAATTTGCATCCTTGTTCATCTTGTATCATTCTCTTGGTATTGGCATCATTTGTAAACATAGTGTAGCTTTGTACCAACCATTGTGTCCTTTACCTAAACCGCAAACTTTTAAGGTACTCGAACGGACTCGTTACAAAAATAATCACAAAAATGCGTGACTAAATGATAATGCAGAAACCACAGGGAAAATAGAGTTTGGAATACTAAATGCTTTCATCGATTACGACATCCTCGGAGTACAAGAGAAACAGAACACAGTATTTATACATACATATACCAAAGGCTTTTTTTCCCCCTTACAAGGGAGGTAGCCAAAAAGAAAAAGGCATAAACAGAAATAAGAAAACTGGGGAAGAATGAACCTTTCCCAGTTTCATTATTTCTGTATAAATATTGTGTTCTGTTTCTCTTTCTTGTACTCTGAAAATGTCGTAATAAATGAAAACGTTTATTATTCCGAACTTTATTTTCCCTGTGGTTTCTGCATAACGAACTGACCCATGAAACCCCATGAAGTCACTGGCTTCCTACCCGACATCTTGACTCATGTTCTCAAGTCATTCAGAATATTCTTTTGTCTAGTCGAGGAGCTTGTAGCATGGGAGGCTACAGAGAGAAGGAAAAACTGTTAGTAGGTTCCTGTCCTTTAATTGGATGGGTATGAACTGAACTGTTTTTAACCCATTAAACTCCGATGACAAGATGTCTTGTCATTTGGTCAAATAAAACAAAAAATCATAAAACACCAAAATGTTTGATCAAACACCAGAAAAATATGACGTCAGTCCTTGCTTCACGAGCGAAGCGAGGACTGACGTCATATTTTTCTGGTGTTTGATCAAACATTTTGGTGTTTTATGATTTTTTGTTTTATTTGACCAAATGACAAGACATCTTGTCATCGGAGTTTAAAGGGTTAACATATGGCCCAAAGCCTATATACACCACGTGGGCAAGCCCCCACGGTGCATATCTATCGCCAATTGCATTGGATTGGGTCAAAGTCAGGTCACGCTGACCAGGCAGATGTATGTGTCAGGTCGCAGTGCATCCTTTCTGGTGCATGCCACATGTACCATGTGGTTTGTACAAGCTCATCTCTTAAGTCCTCCTATATGCCCTAATTTCTGTGACAGTATCTTATTGAATGCTTTCAGTAAGTTTTAAGTACACACAGTCCATCCAAATCTTATTTTCTGGAATAATGTCAACTATTATTGAGTAAGAACTCAAATCGATGTACATTATCTTTGATTTCAAAAGTTGAATTGGTTATCTGCCAAAAAATCTTATGATATTCTCATAATTTTGCTATGCTGGTCAGGTACACTGGTCTGTGTGTGTGTGTTTGTTGTAGAGAGAAAGAGAGATTGAGAATTTTGTTATAATGCTGGTCAGGTACACTGGTTTGTGTGTGTGTGTTAGAGAGAAAAAGACTGAGAGCGGGAAAGTTGTTGATAATTATGATTTAGATTTTAAGTAATTGTAAGTGGCCAAGGTTCACACTGTCTTGCTGCAGACCAACCCAAGACAGTATTTCAAAAGACAGGACTTGCCCATCAGCCAAAGGAAGTTTTTGGAGTATTAGGGACACTTCTTAAATCCACTTAAGTCTTCATTGCCATGTTATCACACAAAGGCATTGTTTTAGATGTAAAGGGGCTACAAGAGTAGGTCAGTTAAGTTGTTTGAATGATGTATATCCTGACATACTGATATATTTGTAGCAGTTTATGAAATTAAACGCCTCTTTTCTTCCCTGTAGGAGGTGTACGAGAAGAACCCAGAATCTCACCCGCACTACAAGCGGGAGTGGCGTCAGTTTTGGCAGTTGCGCTACCAGAAACTGGAGTCCCAAGGTTGTGACGCAAGCATGCACAACTTCAAGAGGGAATGGGTGCCGTTCTGGTTCGAGCGGATGAAGGAATTGGGGGAGGAGGACTATGCCGCCAGGCGCGAGAATCTCCTCCTCCGCCTGGGCATCCCGGACCCTGAGAAACCAGAGGACGGGAAGGACTCGGGCGTATCCTTGCAAGGACAGGCCATGCCTGCGGGTCAGACCTCCGAGTGGGAGCCCAAGGAGAATGCGCCTCGTGGCCAGAGGTCTCCCAGCCCATGGGAAGAGGACTTCGCTCTCCGTAGCCAGGCTAAGAATCCTTCGCCGCCTCGCGATTTACAGCAACAGGTGATGGCCAGAGACCCTGCGCAGGTGTTCCGCGAACCCGACCTGTCCGTTATTGGCACCCTCAAGGTGCTAAACGCTCTGGAGGACCAGTTGGGGTCGTTTGGGCCGGCCATCAACACGTTGTTGGAGAAGGCCGAAAATTTGCTGACCCAAGGCGAGAATGCCAAACAGCTCTTCAAGGACGGAGATAATGTGGTGCTGGTACGACTGGCCAAGGAAAAGTTATCCTCGCAGGTCGCAGCAGGCATACTGGGTATGATTCCCCTGAGTCGTACCCAGCTTGCGGTAGAACGCGCGCAGTGGCTGCTGATGGAGTGCGAAAAAATGAACAAGAAACCAGATTACTTTGGTCTGGACATAAATGCAGTGGCTGGAGCTACCGTCGGACTGGATTCCGTCCAGGTGGCGCAGACCATTGCCAACTGTCTTCTGAAGCTGGGCAAGTCCAACGTCAATGACGAGGATCTCCATAACATCCTGATGGCTGTCTCGGCAGCCCATGCCAGCCTGGTGCTGAGTCAGAGTGCACCCCCTGCTCAAGTGCCCACCATGCCCGCCGCAGCGGCAGCACCAGCAGCCCCTACCATCCCCATGGCTCCTGCAGCCCCCGGGATTTCTCAGGTGACCCAGCAGTCCCCCCAGCCGCAGCAACAGCAGCACACGCCCACACACGGAGAAGGGCAACCCCCTCCAGCACCCCCCGTGCTCTTCCCCTCAACCATGTCGGACGGCAAGAATGGGGCTCCACCGGACGGCAAGACGGGGCTGAAGATGTTGCAGATGGCATATTCCGATTCGATCCCCAAGGACATGGAGAAACTGTCTTTAGAGGACTTGCAAGAGCTGCTTTCCAATTTCCATGCTCTTAATAAGGAGGAGCAACACGCCCTTACGGCGTATCTCAAGAAGCTGGAGGCGACGGACAAGAACAAGGTCAGCAAACTGCGAGAAGCCATGCACAAGAACAAGAAGAAGTTGGCAGCACAACAGGCAGCTCGCCAACCACCACCAGGAAGCAGTGGATCAAGGCAGGAACCCTCGGCTGCTGTTAACGGAAGAATCCAGCCAGATGTCCCCAGGAGCAGCGCAGCAGCAGTTCCGCCGGTACCTCCAGGAGGAGCTATGCCCCGCTTGGGTGAGGGGCCACAGGTGGTGGCCGCAGGGGTGCCCACTATGGTTCCTCCTGTTGCACCACCTGCCGTTCCAACCATGGTTCCTGCTGTGGCTCCGACAATGGCAGTTCCAGCCACGGCTCCGGCCTCTGTTCCGACTGCCGTTCCAGCTGTAATTCCGACCTCGATTCCAACTTCGATTCCCCCTGAAGTTGCAAGTGCGATCGCAGCTGCAGTAGCACCATCCGTAGCACCGCAGCCAAAACCGCACGACTTACACGGAAGGACAACTTTCTCGGGCGTGTTGGGACCGAGCATGAATCCGTACGTCAAACCACCGGTCCTCACAGAACCACCACCAAGCTATGGTCTCCCAACTCCGCAAACAAGAGGCATTCCCCACCCCAACCCTATGATGCCGTCACTTTGCAGTGAGCGGCCTCCGCAGGGCAGCGGCCTACCATTCCACGGTGACCTCGGATTACGAAGTAATCCGCCATTCCATAGCAGCAGCCTGGCACATGCCAACCCTCCACCCGGTGACTACACCTCCCATAGTAGTGTGCCGTTCCACAACGAGCTCTCTTCGCACAGCTCCGTCAGTGACGACAGAGGCTCACGCGAGGGGAGCACCCACCGCACCTTGTCGGGCAGTCTTCCTCCTTCCACGATGGCCAGCAAGAGCAACACTACTGTCTCGTCCTTGTCCAACTCAAACCAGGCGAGGACCATGGGCCTAGGTTCCCAGGACCCATTCGACTACCTACCCGAAGAATATAGAAAGTCAGGTCATGAGGCTCCGCCAATGCAGAAGAAGAGAAGATTCGAGAGTTACGGCGACTCTCCGAAAGACGCACCTTCGAGTAAAAGTTTTCCTGGTTCTTATGGAGATAAACAGGGAGAAGGAGGACCAGCGGTCAGTGATAGTAACAGATGTGATAATAAAGGACCAGGAGGGAGCGGTAGTGGAGGAGGAGGTGGTGGTGGAGATAGTGGTAATGTCGGAGACGGCAGTTACATGGATTGTGAGGCATTTTTCCGTGATCTCGAAGCAAAGTGGTATAGAGGAAGTGGAGGCGAAGGAACAGGATCTAGTCCAGCATCAGCGCCAACCTCCGTTCCGTCGGCGCCTACATCGGTTCCAACATCGATGCCCACCTCGGTGCCGACCTCTCTCTCAGCTCCTGCCCCAGTATCTGATACTGAGAAAGGCTGGAACAAAGGTCTTACTGAGGTTTTGTTAGAAGCAGAAAAGGACATGGAAGACATGGGGTCCCACCAAACCAGAGGAGGTCCAGGCTACCCTGGGAGAGGGGTGTCGGACTATGACAGCGTGCCGTCTGATAGTGGCTATAGCAGCAGGGGAAGAGGGGGCAGAGGCCGTGGATCGTATGGGAGTGTTTCTAATCGTGGTGGACGCGAAGACTACTCCGAGAGAGATGATGGTCCTAGCGAACCTCCGCCACACTTTGAGGATGAATCCAGTGGAGATGGTTATAATTGGCAAGGTCGTGGTGGCCCAGGTGGCTTTGGTGACAGTGGCAATGGACCATCTGGTCCAGGCGGTTTTGGCGACAGAGGCAGTGGACCGTCTGGCCCAGGTGGCTTTGGTGACCGAGGCAGTGGACCAGGTGGTTTTGGTGATAGGGGCAGTGGACCGTCTGGCCCAGGTGGCTTTGGTGATAGGGGCAGTGGACCATCTGGCCCAGGTGGTTTTGGTGACAGAGGCAGTGGACTATCTGGCCCAGGTGGCTTTGGCGACCGAGGCAGTGGACCGTCTGGCCCAGGTGGTTTTGGTGACCGAGGCAGTGGACCATCTGGCTCAGGTGGCTTTGGCGACAGAGGCAGTGGAATGTCTGGGCTGGGTGGCTTTGGTGACAGAAGCAGTGGACCACCTAGCCTGGGTAACTATGGTGATAGAAATAGTGGACCATCTGGCCCAGGTGGCTTTGGTGATCGGAGTAGTGGACCGTATGTTCCAGGTGGTTTTGGCG
Source organism: Oratosquilla oratoria (assembly GCF_046742065.1). NCBI lineage: Eukaryota > Metazoa > Arthropoda > Malacostraca > Stomatopoda > Squillidae > Oratosquilla > Oratosquilla oratoria. The sequence continues at coordinate 68,991,168 of NC_134788.1, read as the reverse complement.
ACAGGGGCAATGTGCCCTATGTCCCAGGTAACTTTGGCAACAGAGGCAATGGTCCATCTGGCCCAGGTGGCTTTGGCAACAGAGGCAGTGGACCATCTGGCCCTGGTGGATTTGGCAACAGAAGCAGTGGGCTATTGGGCCTGGGCAGTTTTGGTGATCGATCAGGCCCGGGTAGCTTTGGCGACCGATCAGGCACTGGTGGCTTCGGCGACCGATCGGGTCCCGGCAACTTCGGTGACCGATCGGGCCCCAGCAACTTCAGCGACAGGTCAGGCCCCGGCAACTTCGGTGAGCGATCAGGCCCAGGGAGTTTCGGGGAGAGTGGCAATCTCCTGGGCGGCAGCTTTAACGAGAGATCAGGCGCCGGGAGTTTTGGTGACAGAAGTAGTGGTTCACTGATGGGATCCTTTGGCGACAGTGGTGGTGGGGGAGGAGGAGGAACGTCCGGTGGTTTCAGTGACAGAGGCAGAGGTCGTGGACGGGGCTTCGGAAATGCCCGAGGAGGACAGACGAGAGCGTTCCAGCGCTGGTAGGGAGGTGCCCCCAGTCTGGGACGATAATACGTACGTGGACATACCCTCATCCAGTTTGACACAGCAGACTAGATGCAGTGAGAGTAAATCTGCAGTACACACAGACATTGGTGTTAGCAGAAAGGAAATCTAAAGTTGCCCCCCCATTTTGTTGGAAATACTGTTGTGTTCAGTTTTATAGTAACCTCGAAGTTTTAATGTGCTACAGTTGTCCTTGTGCTGAACCAAGGAAGTCGTACATTCGTCAGGGCACTAGTTTAGTGGACCCTCAAGTCAGAGTTGAAATAGATGAAAGTTAATTTCCTAAGTGACCGTGATGAAGTGAATATGAACCTTCTTTAAGAGGAAGCTCTCGCTGCTGCCAAGGCTTTACTAGCAAGTCAATACAGGATGCAACTGACAATTATGGCTGTTTATATTGTATGACTGGTTGTGTATGTGGTCAATTTATGGAATGAAGGTATCAATAAAATATATACAAGCCATAATAGGTTTTGTTCATTCCCAGTTATTATATGTACTAGAGATCAGCCAACCCTCATTAGCTCAGTTTATTTTATATTTATCACTATTGCATATATTACAGGGTGTCTTCTGGACATGTTTCTTGAATGGTCAATAAAGAGCATGTTGGAAAGGATACTGAAGAGCTGTTACTACAATACAGTATAATTAACCCATTAAACTCCGATGACAAGATTCTTGTCATTTGGCCAAATAAAACAAAAAATCATAAAACACCAAAATGTTTGATCAAACACCAGAAAAATATGACGTCAGTCACGAGCGAAGCGAGGACTGACGTCATATTTTTCTGGTGTTTGATCAAACATTTTGGTGTTTTATGATTTTTTGTTTTATTTGGCCAAATGACAAGAATCTTGTCATCGGAGTTTAATGGGTTAAAGGGAGACAACGTACACAAAAGTAAGAACACCCAGAGCCCTTGTGCCAAAAGAAACCGGTTGTGGATTCATCCTTTGCGGCACAGTCATGTCTGACCAAGGAAGGGGAACTTGAGACTACCAAAGACATTCAGCTGAATGAAAGGGTGCAGGAATACCAGATAGTCATGACACACATGAAAACAGATATATAAGGCTACAGTCCCATGATAAGAGGATAGAGACAATAAGCATGCACACTGTTGAGATAATGGTTAATGTCTGGCAACCAGTTACCACTAGGCTGCTGGTGTGAAAAGCTACGAATACTTTGAAGTCGTTATTGTCCATGAGCAAGAGGATAGGTACACAGTATAAGCATCACTTGTGAAGGCAGTATGAGCTTGTGAGGTCTGACAAGAGATGGTAATAGTTGTTGATTCAAGACCAGCACGTGCTCCAAGATTATGGTAAATTTCATACCTGCACATGCCCACTCTTTAGTGTGCACACACCTGTAAAGAAAAATTATCCATCAAAATGACATAGGATGTACAAGTTATGCCAACATGTTTGTAGATAATTCAGAAAGTACAAGGAATGTAGGCAGTTGCAAAAAAAAAAAAATGCACATTTGCATGAAACCAAGAATAGAAAATTATTTTTAGTAAAAAAAATATCTATAGGGAAACGGGAGTTGTGGCTAAAGTCTATCCTTAAATCATTACTTGGGAAGTGAACCCATTAAAAAAACAAATGGAGGATTTTGGGGTGTTGATAAAAGACAACCTGTCATTACAGACAACATGATTGTGGGAAGAAAGAGATGGACTGCTATAGAACATTAAATAACAATCCATATGGATGAAGAGGAGATGAAAGAACTCACAGAATTCTCGATCCATCCAAGACTAGAATACTCATCAATGGTATGGTCCCCACACAGAATGATGGATATAAGCAAGATCAAGGCATATACTATAGTGGTCCCCAGCCCAGTCTAGGAGAGACTAAAATGACTGGATCTGCTAACATTGAAAGCTCAAAGAGAAAGAGGTGTTTGGTTATAGTATTCAGGTTCCTAAAGGGGATAGACTGCTTTGACCCAAGAGATCTTTTGATTAGGAATGAGGGCTTTAAGAGGTCATGAAAACAAATTGAAAAAAAAAGTGAGAAATAAGCTTTACATGCAGATGCTTGGAATAGCTTAATTAAAGGATGATATAGCCCAAATTGGAACAATACATGAATTAAAATATGACAATTGTAAGAAGAAAATACAGTCCAATTTGAATCTAGATATGATAAATTGGAGAGTAAAGAGATGGAACCCAAAAAGTGTTGCTCCTACAATTAGATAAATACAGAACAATACATGTATTTAAATGTATAGAAAAAAATTATGAATAAAGGAATGTAGCCTAGGCTGAAGCCATACATGAATTTGAAGATAGGTATTGGAGAGTAAGAAACGGAACCCCATAAGCCTTGCTCCTTTCCTATATGCTTCAATGAAGATAAATATTTTGTATATGATTTTTAAATTGGTATGTTATGCAATAGGGGATGTTGCAAAATGAGAAATTGCACTGAATGGCCTACCGGCTCCGGCACTTGGCCTTCGAGCAAAAAATTTCGTAACTCAATCAAAATGAGAAATTTCAATGTGAAGAAATGGGTGTAAGAATAGATAATTGTTCTATAGAATGGGTATGTGATTTCCAAAGGAAAGGAAGAGATTTGAGAATGATAATAATGGAAAACTTGTCACCAAAAACATAAGTCAAAAAGCTCACTGGAGAAACTTGTCAAATGGTGAACATGAGAACATTTTATGACAAAGACAAAAAGAAATAAAAAAAATCTAATTTGCACTAAACTGGAGTATGCTGTAGACTGCAGTATACTCGCCACATAAAAAGAAAGATATAAGGAAAATTCAGAGAGGAGCAACTAAAAAGTTTCAAAATTTTGCTTAGAAATCATATAGAGGCCTTATATTCCAGGGCTGGTAATGGTAGAAAAGAGAGGTGATCTTGTAACAGTGTTTAGAATCATGAAAGGTGAAAACATTTTGATAGTGGACCTGTAAGTCTGGGAACAAGAAAAATCAGGGTTATGAGATGAAATTAAAGAAAAAAAAAATAGTTTTTAGAGGATATTCAAAATTCAGTTTTTCATACAGAATTATAGATTCATAGAATAGTTTAGATGAAGGAAGAGTGAAGCAAATATGGGCCAAGATAAAAAAAAAAAAACTTTTTAAAGGATATTCAAAATTCATTTTACATACAGAATTAATGATTCATAGAATAGGTAAGATGAAGAAAGAGAGAAGTCAATATGGGCTGTGAGATGAAATTAAAAAAAAAAACTTACTTTTTAAAGGTTGTTAAAAATTCATTTTACAGAATTATTGATTCATAGAATAGGTAAGATGAAGGCAGAGGGAAGTCAATATGAGACAATTTAAGATTAAAATTGACCTTTGGGAATGCAGACAGGATCTAATGAACATGTCTGTTATCCTAAATACCACAATTAGGTAAATACATCACATGAAAGGAAGTTACCAGTGGAGTCCAACAGGGGTCAGTATTAGCACCAGTAATGTTTTTGATGTCGAAGACCAATGACTTGACCAGTAATGGTAACAAAGGTTGTGAGGAGAGTAAGGAATATAGAGAATTGTAGGTTGCTACAAGAAGATTGTGTGGAACTGAGAGTGGCAAATTAATTTCATTGTAAAGAAATACTAGATATTTCAAACGGGTGTAAGAATAGGCCATCACTATAGAATGGTTAATGAAGTAATTAAAAAAGCAAAGGGGGAGACTTGGAAAATGTGTCACCAGGAAGACATCAAAATGATCACTGGAGAAACTTATAATCGAAGAACAAAAAAGAATAACATTCCACTATATGAGGGAACAGAGAGGTAGGGTCACCAATGAAGTGAAGCAGCCTTGTTGTGGATGTATTGCGTCTTGCAACATTGTTTCTGATTCTAGGCAGTAGGCAGGATACAGGGATGACTTGTCATCCATGAGGAGCTATGATGGGTGGGAGTAGGTGTGTGCTTTTGACTTGGCTTTCTCCCTTATAAGGGGGGAAAAGCTATATATATATAGAGAGATATGCAGGAAGATATGAAGATTATAACCTGATACACCCTAAAGTGGAATATGTTGCAGTACAGTGTCTACACTAAAAGATATAAATTCAAAGAGCAGCACCTAAATTATTCCAGATCTTGCTGATCAGGCATATAAAGGGAGACTGAATTTTCTGGGGATGCTAACATTATAAGAGTGGAATTTTGAATTTGAGATGAGGTGCCTGAGAAGAATGATAGGGGTTATTAATAGGCTGGATAGTGAGAAATGAGGAGACTTGGGATGGAAAGGGAGTTGGGAGATAGGGTTGATAAAAGAGTATTGGGATAGTTTGGACACATGGAAAGAATGAGTGAAGAAAGATTAGTGAAATGTGTGGAGTGAACATCAGGGGACAGCCAAGGATGAGATGGATGGATGGGGTATAAGGGGCATTGGGAAAGAGGGGGATGTCTGTTGAGGAAGGAAGAGAGAAGACAGAAGATAGGGGTGAGTGGAGAATGGTTGTGTATGGATAATGCTATGATACATGGGAGTGTGTGGGGGAATGGGGTGAGGAGTATGTGTGAATGGTATTTTGATGCAGTCCAAAGGGATTCTCCCTGTCTTCTGCATGAGGGGATGGAAAGGGGGGTCACCAATTAAATGAAGCGGCTTTGCTGTGGATGTGCTGTGTCTTGCTACACTGCTTCTGACCTAGGGCAGTGGGTGAGATGCAGGGATGACCCATCATCCAGGAGGAGCCAAGATAAGAGGGAGTGGAGTGTGATGGGGATGGAATGGGTGGGAGTTAATTTTATGCCTTTGTTTTTTGGCTACCTCCCTTGTAAGGGGGAAATAGCCTTTGGTATATGTATATATGCCAACATTAGAAGAAGAGAGGTGATCTAATAGTGTAAAGAGCTATGAAATGTGTGGACATATTTGATAAATAAACCTTTTAATGGAAATGGGAAAACCAGAGATCATGAGATGAAATTGAAAAAGAAAAATTGAAGGGCTTTGAAGAATACAATTTTCCATAAAATGTTATTGCTATTTCTTCATCTAAACCAGGGGTTCTTAACCTTTTTTCTTCAATTCCCCACTTTTTAGTGAGCCAACTCTCCATTTCCCACTATAGCATAGGTCTTTGACAAATTCCATTTTAACCCATGCAGTGTTTAGTATGTAAATATACGCTTTGCTTTTTTGTGCCATTTTACGGCCCTTAATTTCTGTTTGCATATATTAGATTTTTTACTAACAGTTATCACATGGAAATAAAATACACCAGAAACAAACAAAAAGAAACAAAAACACATCGATTAAAAAAAAAAAAAAGACGGTGATTCTTCTGTCCGACTGGTCATTCCCCACCAGTGGGGAATTCCCCACAGGTTAAGAACCACTGATCTAAACTTTAGATGAAGAAATAGCAAAGTCAAATAATACTAGACAATTTAAGGTCAAGATTGATCCTTGGGAATGCAGAGATGGGACACTATGAAGTTAGCTCCTTTTCCTTGTACTATAGGTAAACACGTGTGCACAATATAGTCAATATGGTAGTCAAAATATGTTGAGGACATGGCCAGACTATTTGGGAGGGGAAAATCCTGTTGGAAAAAAAATTCAGTTTCAGGAAAGGCAGATGCAAATTGCAAAGTTTTTATTTAAAAGTTATCAATAAGAAAGAGATTATTGGATGGACTGTGTTTATTTGAATTAAAAGTAATTGTTAAGTTGCCTCACAAAAAATTTACGCAAGTCAATATAGTCAATATGGTAGTCAAAATATGTTAAGGACATGGCCAGACTATTTGGGAAAGGAAAAGCCTGTTGGAAAAAATTTAGTTTCAGGAAAGGCAGATGCAAATTGCAAAGTTTTTATTTAAAAGTTATCAATAAGAAAGAGATGATTGGATGGACTTTATTTGAATTAAAAGTAATTGTCAAGTTGCCTCACAAAAAATTTACAGGAGTGATGAGAGACTTTATGACAAGGACAATAATGAAAGACAAGTCTGAATGAAGAAAAGTTACTAGTGGAGTCCCACAGGGGTCGGTTTCAGTTAACCCATTCAACTCCGATGACAAGATGTCTTGTCATTTGGTCAAATAAAACCAAAAATCATAAAACACCAAAATGTTTGATCAAACACCAGAAAAATATGACGTCAGTCGCGAGCGAAGCGAGGACTGACGTCATATTTTTCTGGTGTTTGATCAAACATTTTGGTGTTTTATGATTTTTTGTTTTATTTGACCAAATGACAAGACATCTTGTCATCGGAGTTGAATGGGTTAATCAGTCCGTTGCTCCAAGCTCTCCAGCAGGAGAATCATGGTTTCAAGGTTACCAAGGACTGCCACTGGATTGGCCCTCAACTTAACCAAAGAAGAGATATATCTTGTTATCTGGGTATAGCTAGAGTTATGTAAGTCGAGGTGTTTATTGACCTTTGTGTGAGGATTGCAACTGGGGGGTAATTTGCTTTTGTGGCCAGGGGTCAGTGTTTGTGTCATAAATGAGAGGAACACAATTATCTGCCAAAGCCCATAATAACACACACCTTTCACACTACATCACCATCAGAATGCAACGAAAAAGCTATATAGGCAGCATACTACTCACATATACCACAACCTACTACCCAAACCACACCCAGATAACTAATCAAGTCTTTCAAGAAAGACCACCGAACTCAGTACAACAGCAACCCTCAGATATAGTCCCACAGAGAAAATCCTCAGAATCACACTAGCATACCTGTGCTCAGGATGCCATCCATCATCAAGACAACACCTCTGTCTGGGCTGGCCATGGATTCAAACTCCCCTGACGCAACCACCACACAGAAGACACAGAAACATCTCAGAGTACTATATCCCACACCAACAATCCCCAGACAACACACTATCTCTACTCTAAAGGACTTGTTGGCCCAACCAAGAGCTGTTTCCAGTTTCCTGAAGACTGTTGGTCTTCGGCAAGAGAGACCAAGGGCAAGAGAATGATTTATTGAACGTTTTTGATATATCGCAACAAAGTAATGTCATAGCACATTGGTAAAATTATACTGATGACCCACTTTCGGAGAAGAACAAGCGAAAGTAAAAAGATCCGTATATTTCGATCACTATCTGTGATCCTATTCACATCTACTGAAGAGGATCACAGTGATCGAAATGTACGGATCTTATTACTTTATCTTATTCTTCTCCAAAAGTGGGTCATTAGTATAATTTAATATATGTTAATAACTCAATGGATAAAATGACCAGTTATGCAAGTTTTCTTTGGTGATGATGCAGAGAGTGCAAGGAGAAGGAAGACCATGGAGGATGGGATTATTAGTTAGTTAAGGTTTATTCAACAAAATAAAATACAATTTATACATATATACAAAATTGCTTGTTGAAAAGGGAGAGCGTGAAGCAAAGCTTATGGGGAATTGCTCTCCCTTTAAGGAAAGAATTATTTTTATTTTATTTATTTTTGTTACATGTTAGTATGATACACATATATACATACACATATACACACACACATACATACATACATACATACAACTTAAGAAATTAGAAACTGAAGGAGGAATACAGGGCAAACTGCTTAAATGGATGGAGGACTTTTTGCAAGAAAGAAAAATGAGAGTAGTGATAAGAGACAAACACTCAAAATGGGATGACGTAATAAGCGGTGTTCCACAAGGAACAGTTCTGGCCCCAATAATGTTTGCTATATATATTAATGATATGGATGAAGAAATTGAAAGTTGTATGAGCTTCTTTGCAGATGATGCAAAACTATTAAAAAAAGTGAACACGGAAGAAGATTGTGAGTCACTACAGAGTGATCTAAATAAAGTATGGGAATGGAGTAGGAAGTGGGAGATGGAGTTCAACACTAAAAAGTGTAGTATAATGGAATTTGGAAAAAGCAAAAACAGAATAACAGGATCATATAAATTGGGAGAAGAAGGAATAAAAAAGTAGAAAATGAAAAGGACCTGGGAGTCATTGTTATGAATAATATGTCACCTGAGAAACATATAAATAAGATTTTTGGTGAAACTTATAATTTAATAGGAACAAAGTGGCATTTACATACCTGCATGAAGAAATGGTGAAGAAAATACTAATCACTCTGATAAGACCAAGATTGGAATATGCTGCAACGATGTGGTCACCAAGTACAATTTTTTTTATAAAAAATGAAAGAATACAAAGAGCAATTACAAAATTGGCACCAACACTCTCAAAACTATCATATGAAGAGAGACTAGCAAAACTTGAACTACAGACACAAGAGCAAAGAAGAGAGGAGATTTGATAGCTATTTACAGAATCATGAAAGGCATAGAAATTATTGATAGAGAGAATCTAATAAAATGGGATGATAGAAATACAAGAGGGCACGGAAAGAAAATCAAGACAGCTATAGAAGAGATGTGAAAAAGAACAGCTTTCCTCACAGAGTAATAGACAGTTGGAACAAGTTAGATGAGAAAGTGGGCGTGTGCAAAAACAATACATGAATTAAAAATAGTTTAGATAAAATGAGATATGAAGACAGGACACCACGAGCATAGCTCCCCTTCCCGTAAAATACAACTAGGTAAATACATACATACACACATACATATACATATACATATATACATCTATATATTTTTTTTGCAATGAGATGCGACACGACTCCCCCAGGAGGATCTGGATAGGGAATGCGAGGTGGGAGTGGGAAATAGATTGTAATGAGAAGAAATGCAGGAATGGCTGATGACATAATTACAAAACCAATGGATGAGAGAAACTTGGCAAGTTGATAGTTGTGAAAAATTTCTCACCAGAATACAGGAAGGATCACTGAAGAGGCAGCTTTTGAAGAATATAAAAGTGGCAGTGGACTACATATACAGATTGACCTCTCATTAACCCATTAAACTCCGATGACAAGATGTCTTGTCATTTGGTCAAATAAAACAAAAAATCATAAAACACCAAAATGTTTGATCAAACATTTTGGTGTTTTATGATTTTTTGTTTTATTTGACCAAATGACAAGACATCTTGTCATCGGAGTTTAATGGGTTAATGGACTAAAAGGGGGGTAACTGTGTCTGTTGATGTGAATAATCCGTTGATTTGGAGTGGTTTTTGGGTGGCATAGTGACTGCACAGCACTAAACAACAGCACCAAAAACACAGTGAAAACACCTCAAACACAACTAATTAACGTCCGTTAATGAGAGGTCAGTCTGTACAAAGATAAGATGAAAAAGATAATTAAAAACCTGATTTGACTTAGGAATATCCAACAGTGGTTTGGTCACCACACAAAAAGAAAGATAAACAAAATAGAGAAAACTCAGAGATACTAAAATGAAGAAAGGTTGAATATTATAGATTTGCCAGGAATAGAGAAGAAAAGGAGAGGCAATTTGATAGAGTGTTCAGAGCCACAAAAGGTGTGGATATACTTGACTAAGGACACCTCCCAGTGTGGGAACAAAAGAAAACCAGAGACCATGGAATAAAGTTGAAAAAGACTAGATGTTTGAAGAAGAAAGAAAAAGAAAAAAGTACAGGATTATTGATTCATGGAATAATTTTGGATGAAAGAATAGAGCAAAGAATTCAAGATCTGATTTGACCAATAACACAGGGTGAGACCCTCTGTAACTCTGATCCGGCGGAATAAAACTTAACCCATTCAACTCCGATGACAAGATGTCTTGTCATTTGGTCAAATAAAACAAAAAATCATAATAAAACAACAAAATGTTTGATGATCAAACAGCACCAGAAAAATATGACGTCATCAGTCCTCCTCCTCGAGGAGGACTGATGACGTCATATTTTTCTGGTGCTGTTTGATCATCAAACATTTTGTTGTTTTATTATGATTTTTTGTTTTATTTGACCAAATGACAAGACATCTTGTCATCGGAGTTGAATGGGAAAAAAACAACTTGTTAATTCACCAATCTGAGTTCAAGCCTCACCCAGAGCTGTAAAGTTCACCCTCTGTAACCATAATCCGGTGGAATAAAACTTAAAAAAGACTTTTTAATTCGGTAATCTGAGTTCAAGCCTCACCCAGAGCTGTAAAGTTCAGCATTGTTGCATTGCAAATTGGCACTCCAACTCTGGTGGGAAAAGAATTGTATATATATAAGGTCACAGGATTATCTATAGATCAGGCCAAATATGAACTCCGAGTTCTCATCTGGGAGGGTAATAGCTGTTGATTATTATGAGTCAAACATGTGATCCAAGGCTGTGGTAAATACACATGGATTACTGGTGTGGTACTGTTTCAACTGCCAATTCAATAATCTTAAGTTCAACAATTTGCCCGGGACTGAAATGCATCACAGCATTGAAAGCTAGCACTCCAGGAGTTGGGTGTGTGTGTGTGTGTGTCACATTAATACCTATAGATCAGGTCATCAGGGTCTAAGCTCTATCGAGGAGGGTATTAGTTGCCAATCATGAGCCCAACATGTGATACGAAACTGGTAAAATATACATACACACACACTGGTGTACAAGAGTCATAGGCTGGTTGTGTGTTCACTAGAAGGTTAAGTACAGATTGGGTGGGAAAAAAGGATAATGTGGAATCAATTAAAAAGGAAGAAACTGATTAACATCTAAACTACAGGGTTCTTGTCCAGAGGGGTTGACCAGTCTGACTCTTGGGTGCTTCTTTGATTCATGATAATTGTGGTGAGCAATTTCATTCTATTTAATTCCACCCACATATTTAGTACAGTTTTTGTGAGTTTTTGGCTGCTATTACTTTATGTAATTGGAGTATGAGACTATTGTCAGGTCATCTGCATAGGTGAGGGCTATGATGTTATGCTATGGGGTTTAAGTGTCTGGAGGTTGCTTACAAATAATATTAACCCATTAAACTCCGATGACAAGATTCATTGTCATTTGGTCAAATAAAACAAAAAATCATAAAACACCAAAATGTTTGATCAAACACCAGAAAAATACGACGTCAGTCCTCGCTTCGCTCGCGAGCGAAGCGAGGACTGACGTCGTATTTTTCTGGTGTTTGATCAAACATTTTGGTGTTTTATGATTTTTTGTTTTATTTGACCAAATGACAATGAATCTTGTCATCGGAGTTTAATGGGTTAATGATATTATTGATCCATTATGGGGCTGTTGTACAGTTTTTTGATACCCAATAGGTGATTCTGTGACATTCTGCACTTTTACCAACCAGGTCTATTAACCATTACTGATTATTACGTAGACCAGTTTCTATATTTTCTGACAGGATATGTCTGGAGACTTTATCAAGACCCAAATGTTTTATTGCCGCCTTTTAAGCTCTGCCAAGTGGCACTTCCTTGTTGAAGCTTTTCAGTACTTGTTGGGTAAGCCTTGTGAGAATTGTGTTGGAATGGACTTTAGTAATTCTATATTTTGTGAGGATGTGTTTGCTTTGATTGGACGATTAGTATTTTGATCAGTGACAGATCTGCAGAATTCATGATTTTGAAGGGTGATTTGTCAGATTGGTGGGATTTTGGTGTCTCACAAGGATGTGTATTGGTGTCAATATTGTTTTATGGATCGATGTTCATGACATGGTGGATGAGACAATCTATAAGTTATTTGCTGATGATGCAAAGATCTTGAATTACCCAAGAATCTTGGTTCTAAGCACCATCAGTGGATCATTTCTTGCTGGACAGTGCTTCTTTCAAGCGAATAGAGATTTTGTTATTCTGCACAGAAAACCCAACCAAATGTGGATCTTAGCAAAGAATGGAACTCGAACCTTTGCTGATACCCCAGTCCAGAAGGAACCACGTGCAACAACTAACAACAGCACGGGAATGCTCAACATCCCACAACTCCAGGATTACTCAGAAGTGAAACTCAAAACAGAGTTTGAAGAGTATACTAAATAACAAACTATATAAAGATCACAATCCTCACTTTTTCAGTCAATCTCAAACTTGATATGAAATACAAGAAAATAATACCCATGTCCACTTTTTTCCCCCCCAGCTCTTTGGACTTGGTAAGGAATAGTGTCACAGTCCAGCAGGTATATGTGTGCATTGGTTGGCCCCTGCACACAATTCCTTATGCCTTAACCTGCCAAGTGAAGTGTAGTCAAGTCTATGCAGCAACATCTTCACACAGTGTATTGCACTGTTTTCAGCCCAAAAACCTGCCTTCAAGGTGACTTCTGAGAAGAGTTAGCGTGAGAGCCATGGTGAGTGAACCTGTAATCACATACACTATGATCTACCACCCACCCCATTCCCCAACATTCCTGATCCAGCAGCCTAGGGAAAAAGAAAGAAGAGAGAGAGAGAGAGACGAGCACAATACAGGAGCCTACCATATGGCCTCCCACATCCTCCCGCTCTGTCCAAAGAAGTGAATCAACTTCCTAGTTGAAACAGAAGAACGAGCATCACGATATATGTATATAACTATCACATCAATATCCTCTCCACCTCAGAAGCACAGCTAAAGTGACCCCACCCCCCAAGAACTTGGAGTATTTCGTTCCTCCTTTCTATGCCCATTGGAAATTGTGCTGACTCAGAACATGAAGTTCAAGTCAACATACGACCCATCCCACCACCAAAAACTGACATCCACAAAGAGGAAACCGGATTTGTGTGGCCACATGACATCCCCCTCACCTTAGTCCATTAGATCTTTGAATGCCCCAAAAACAAACTTAGGGAGAGGGGAGCTAGCCGTTCACCAACTCCCACACACCCACACACTGTACAACCCCCTTTGTCAACGCGCATTGAGAAATTCTAGTCAAGAAATAATGTTGATCACCTTCAGTTTCTGCTGCCCCTCCTTTTTATTGTAGTGGGTGTAGGCTACGGAGACAAGAGAGGTTAGTGAGTCGGTTATTGGGTAAGTTAGAACTACTTGACATGCGGCCATAGGCCGGTATTTATACCATAGGTAGGCGAGCCATCCACGGCGCACAATTGGGTTGGGTCAGGTCAGCCAGCTTCGGAGGCAGCGTCAGGTCCGTCCACGTTGCGTGCAGCGAGATTATCGCAGGTAGGCGAGCCACCCGCGACGACTAATTGCATTGGGAGGCAGCTTCAGGTCTCACCGTCCACGCGGACTCAGGGAATCTGTACAATACTCCCCCTCAAAGTTGCCTTGGCTTCAGAGGGCGTCCCGCTCGTGAGAATTGAATAGGCGGAGTCTCTAGCGTCGAGGAAGGCCGGCTTCAGGCTGTCGATGGAGACCCAAGTCTGACTTCCCCCGGAGAGATGCGGAAAGTTTTGTCTTTCCGATCGAGGAGGAGGTGGGGACGAGCGTAGGGTCACGTGAACGGTGGTGGTGTATACGCGTTGGTCCTGAGGAAGACGTGTGGAGGAGTGGAGATCCTTTGGGAGGTATCCCTCGACCTCCCGGTGATGCATTCGCAAATTTACCGATGTAGGCTCTCGGGAGACTCCTAGGAGGGGAAGAATTCTGCAGGCACGACGAGGGGCTGGCCGACGAGCATCTTCACTAGAGACACATTGAGATCGTCCTTGATGGTTTTCTGGAAGCCTAGGAGTATCAGCGGTACTTGGGGCAGCCAGGAATCGTTGTTGCGACGTGCTATAAGAGATGTCTTGAGAGAGTGTTGGGGTCGTTCGACCATGCCGTTAGGTGCAGAATTGTAGGAGGAGGTAGTGTGGTGGGCTGTGGTACGCAGGAGTTCAGCAAGTGGTCGCCATAGTCACAGTGTGAAGGAAGTTCCACGGCTATAGGTGATATGCTCCGGCAGGCCGAATTCGGCGGTCCACCCAGTGAGAAGGGCTGTGATGCAGGACAAAGCAGTGGCGTCCTTCATGGGTATGGCCTCCAACCAGCGGGTCGATCTATCGACGGCGGTGAAGAGGTAGCGATGGGCTATCTGACAGGGGAAGTGGGCCAACGACGTCGACATGAATATGTGTGAAGCTTCGTCGGGGCTGATGGAATGATCCGGGTTACTGATCAACCTATTCAACTCCGATGACAAGATGTCTTGTCATTTGGTCAAATAAAACAAAAAATCATAAAACACCAAAATGTTTGATCAAACACCAGAAAAATATGACGTCAGTCCTCGCTTCGCTCGCGAGCGAAGCGAGGACTGTCGTCATATTTTTCTGGTGTTTGATCAAACATTTTGGTGTTTTATGATTTTTTGTTTTATTTGACCAAATGACAAGACATCTTGTCATCGGAGTTGAATGGGTTTTAAGTGTGGCGATGATTTTTTCCTTTGCTTGCAGGCGATGCAGGATCTGGCCTACTCCCTTGCGTCCATGGAAATACTGTGCCAGATGAATTTCTTCTAGAGCCTCGCAGTGATGCGTCCTGAAGGGTGTGACAAGTAGAACGCCTGGCGTCGGAAGGCAGGCAGCTGGGATGAGGGGATCGTGGGCGGCCGGTGCTGATGTCGCAGAGGATGGTGCGCTTGTGGAACGTCCTGACACCCAAGGGATGTGATGGATGCCACGTAGGTGAGTGTTTCAGGATCTTCCTGTTGTTATCTGGCGTTGGTCTTGTAGTCGAAGCCGAGATGGACTGCGTCGATGGCTATTCGAGAGAGAGCGTCGGCGACAGGGTTCACTGTACCAGGGACGTGGCTGACGGTGCAATTAAATTCGACTATGACAGAGAGGTGGCAGTACTGTCGGGCGGACCAGGTGTCCTGCTGCTTCATGAAGGCGTGCACTGGTGGTTGATGATACAGAAGAAGTCTTCGAGGAAGTGTTGGATGGCGAGGATCTCTTTGTCAAAGGTGCTGGAGAGTTTCTTGCTGGGTGTACCTTGAACTATATGTTTAGTCACTGGAGAAAATATATATATGCCATCTGACATTAGCTCTTTTCAATATCTACAAAGATTTTCGACCTTTCGAATTTTTTTCATCTCACGGTGCAGTGCGTCAGGCAATAAAACGACCGGGGCTTCGCGCGAAGCGAGGACTGACGTCATATTTTTCTGGTGTTTGATAAAACATTTTGGTGTTTTATGATAAGTGATAACCCGAGGGTAATGGAACTCGGATTCAGGATGACATAGAAAACGGCAGCTTAGTATCATCGGCAAGGGAATAGTGTGCAGTTTAAGAAACGGAGATCAACACATCCCCGTGTGACGCCAAAGATCATAGGCACGGGGCTCCAAGTAAGTGATTAACCCATTCAACTCCGATGACAAGATGTCTTGTCATTTGGTCAAACAAAACAAAAAATCATAAAACACCAAAATGTTTGATCAAACACCAGAAAAATATGACGTCAGTCCTCGCTTCGCTCGCAGCGAAGCGCGAGCGAAGCGAGGATTGACGTCATATTTTTCTGGTGTTTGATCAAACATTTTGGTGTTTTATGATTTTTTGTTTTATTTGACCAAATGACAAGACATCTTGTCATCGGAGTTGAATGGGTTAATTAACAGAATAAAAAGCGTAGGCATGGGAGAAGAATGGTAAATTTATAGCAAGGCCAAAACAATAATAATGATAAGAAAATTAAATGAATTATAAAGAGAATTAGTTGAATTTAGGGAACAGAGGGATAGATGTGGGACAGAAGCGTTAGAAGATCTTCACCGGGTCGTCCCTTGGAGAAGACATACTGAGCGAAGAGTTTCGTAATATTTCGATAATGACTTGAAAGCTTTAGGTAAACAGGAACATGTGGAAGATGGTTTCATTATGTTTCGATAACCACCCGGAAACTTAGGATAAACAGGTGTAAGGTGGTAGTTGAAGGACAGGATTTTTGTATATAAAGGAGAGGGTATTGTTGATAAGATGTGGAACAGTTTGCCTAGGCATAGAGTCAGCAGGATTGCACTGCCTCTGAGAACGGTAGCAGCGGCGGCGCCAGGAATTTTTAGTTGGGGAGGCTAAGGGGGGGCTGAGCAAATTTTTGGGGGGGCTAATAGTAATATGATAATACACATATATTATCCTTATTTCAAAAGGGGAGGGGGTTAATGGTTGGGCTATCTAGCACTGATGGCTGACAAATCTTTAGCCCTGGCAATTAAAAATTCCACTTAATAAAATTATTTCAATGAGTGTTTTAAATGTTCAATTTGCTCATTTCAGATGGGGGGGCTGGCCACTTTTTTGGGGGGCTAAAGCCCCCCCTGGCGCCGCCACTGAACGGTAGTAATGCTCCACTTGAACAGTGATTGTTTATTTTATTATTATTATTATTATTATTATTATTATTTTTTTTTTTTTTTTTTTTTTTTTTTTTTTTAGCTTAAAAAAACCAAGATTCTGGAAAGGCACGTTGAAACCAGCGGGAGATGTACTAGGAGGCACATATGCGATTTTTTCCCCCACGTGTTGCCTTGATGCCCGAAAACGTGTGAATGAGGAACTGGAAGACTCAAAGTTTCTGTTTAGTGGTAAGGACATTTTGCCCGTTTCCCGTCTGAGGTGAGTACAAAAGAGCACAAGAATGAAGGAGACTGCAAGTGACCCTAGGGCCTACACAAGGCAGTTTATGACAAGTATGAAGAGGGGGGAAAAGTCCTACCGTTACCTCCCCGTGGTTCCCCCTGGGTAACGCTAACAACGGAGGCAAACGGGCTCGCCGTGGCTTGATCGGTAACGCGCGTGTCTGGTAACCGCGTGGGGGAGTTTCGGCGTCTGTTCGAGCCCTGGATGCGGCGTAGAGGTTAGGATGGGTATCCACACTTAGTCATGACCCACGACCAATGTTCTCGGACTTGAGGCGATTGTGTGACGTCACTGTGTGATGCATTGGTTGTAGTTGATACACTGCGTTCATATATGAACAAAAATTATGAAAAAAAATAAAGATGTCTTGTCATTTGGTAAAATAAAACAAAAAATCATAAAACACCAAAATGTTTGATCAAACACCAGAAAAATATGACGTCAGTCCTCCTCGCTTCGCTCGCAAGCGAGCGAAGCGAGGACTACTGACGTCATATTTTTCTGGTGTTTGATCAAACATTTTGGTGTTTTATGATTTTTTGTTTTATTTGACCAAATGACAAGACATCTTGTCGTCGGAGTTTAATGGGTTAACGAAGGGCCGAACACTCTGACGACGCAGATACGCCGTGACGTCACGTCGCTCGGCCAGTCGCGCAATAGACAGACACGTGGGAAATGCTGTGATTCAGTTTCACCCACTTTCACATGGGGGCTGTGTGTGTTCAGGGATGGTCGTGGGTTGACTGGGCTGTGCCCTAATGCTTGATGAGAAAGAGTTTGAAAAAGCAACGTATCGTATGTAAGCTTTGGGCCGCTTTGGAATTACTTAGACAATCTTAGTCGTTCTAGGTTGTAGTATCCAGCAGTGTTATAGTCCCCCCCCCAAAAAAAAAAAAAATATATATATATATATATATATATATATATATATATATATATATACACACATATAATGATCCGAAAGTTACCCAAACATAATTAATTTATTCATTTTTATTCCAGACAAAAATTATCTTGCTCAAATATTATCAATTTATTTGTATTCCAGCAATATTTTATTGTAATTTATCTAATACCTTTTAATGTTTGTGTAATGAATTTTTGGGTCACCCTATGTGTGTGTATATATATATATATGTATATATATATATATATATATATACTGTATATATATCAAAGTAGACCACTTGGAAAAAAAAACTAACGAAGCAGAGCGCTTTCGTATATTACCAGTGCAAAAAGTACTTTTTGCACTGAAGATGTAATATACGAGAGCGCACTGCTTCGTTAGTTTCTTTTTTGCAAGTGGTCTACTTTGCATAAGTGAACACACGTACCCGTGTTCTTATATATATATATATATATATATATATATATATATATATATATATATATATATATATAAGATTTGAGATCATTTCTCTGTAGGAACCTTAAAAAAAAGTCACAAAAAGGATTTCTTGGAGATATTTAAACTGGCCATCATATTTGACGATACTTGTATCAGAGAAAATATCTTTCCATTTGAACTCTTTATAAAAGATCAATCGATTGTAAAGAGCAAGAACCAAAATTATCTCAAGCTTAGTAGACAAGTGAGGAAATAAAAAAGAAATGAAAATATTTTATTGCATAATGTTGAAAGCAATTAACCCATTCAAATCCGATGACAAGATGTCTTGTCATTTGGTCAAATAAAACAAAAAATCATAAAACACCAAAATGTTTGATCAAACACCAGAAAAATATGACGTCAGTCCTCGCTTCGCTGCGAGCGAAGCGAGGATTGACGTCATATTTTTCTGGTGTTTGATCAAACATTTTGGTGTTTTATGATTTTTTGTTTTATTTGACCAAATGACAAGACATCTTGTCATCGGAGTTGAATGGGTTAAAAGATTTTTGAAGAAATAGTTTGAAATGTCGATTATCTTTTTTTATGATATCAAGTAAAAATAGAATTACAAACGGGGACCAGGGGACGAGACCTGACGAGTGTAGGTAAATATAATCATATACACATGATAGAGCACGCACACGTACGTATGTGTACTGGGACGAATACACATGTATACACACACGTTCTAGTGCACATACACACGAACGCACACACATTCCCCCTCATGTAAGTCGATACTAACTTGTCATGGGTGGGAAGGATGGCAAAAGGGGGAGGAGGGAGAGGATGAGAGGAGGGGGAAAAAGAGAAGAAAAGAGTGACGGGTTTTTGAGTTCTGCTCTCGCTGAAAGAGAGAGATAATGTGTGTTTATTTACTGAAAAGGTTTTCACTGCTTTTATTATAAAATGCCAATCTTCCATTTTCTAATTTCGCTCTTTATATTTCTTATTCGTTACTCTTATTGTTATTATTGTTTGCTATTAATGTTTTCATTATTATTAATATTATTTCTTCGTCTATTTCGTGAAATGCCTCAACAATTCCAAGAATTTTGTTTATATTCTTGGGTAACCTCTTATTCTTTTATTACCTATCGAAAGAGTCTGTGAAGTCCTTTTACTCTGAACCATTCGTGATATTTTAGTATTTTTCTTTGAAATGCATTCTTGTCCATGGTAGATGATATTGAGATAATATGGATCAGGTTAAACTGCACAGACCATAATTGCTAAACTTCGCCATACTAACATCACAAGGGCGTAATTTTGATGTCAAACGATTTTTATTCAGGATAAATTAATCCCATGGTTGTCGATGATCGCCATGTCCGAACGAGTATGTTTTAGGTTACCAAGAAATTTATAAATAAAAAATCCAAGCTGTGGTGAAAATTATATTTCCAGTTAAAGAAAATTAATTTGATCCTTTTCTGAGCATTTGGAAACCTTAAAATATCACAACACTAGAAGACGACATCAATCATATTGGCCTTCGACTCGAACGCACACGTGAGAAATTGTCGACATGAAGCTTCGAACGACAAGTTTTGGCGCGTGGGGAATGTCGCACGTAGACACAGTCCCTTAGGGGGCATTTTCTCGGAAATACTTAGTTCTACACCATTTTCATTTTCCGATGGGCGTGAAACATAGTTTGGCATAAATTACGTTCTTCCATGGGGGATATAACGGTCATTCCCTCTCTGTTCCAACCCATTTTCTCAAATGTGACGTCATAGCCATAGACCGACGAAATATATCTCCAATTTGGAAATGTGGGATGCTGAAGGAAATAAATATTTAACATTGAGCAAAAATTTTCTCTACATCGAGTTATTTTTTGTAATAGAAAAACGTAATTACAAATAAACAATTATAAAGAAAAAAAAAATCTTAAAAACGTGTTTTATACAAAGATATTTCCTTTAATAAGCATTTTTTCATAAAAAATGTGTTTGTTGAAAATAAATGAAAATTGTAATCTACACCCTCCCCCACTAAAGTGTCAGTTTTAGAGGTCGTTAGTTAGTGGGTTGGCCCACTCAAAATGTGCCTCATTAAGGACAGGGTGAGGGAGGGGAGGGGGGGAGTAGGAAAGAAAGGAATGAAAAAGAAAATTAAATTAAATACAATATATTTTTTTATTTAATTATTTGTTAATGTATTGTCCATATCTTTAATTTATTATTTACTTGTGTATTTGATTTTCAGTTGACGCTAATGCTGGTTTGCTCGCGTTTTCTATAACGCATACACGTGCAGACCACTTGTTCCCACCCGTCTCTCCCACCCTCCCTCCCTCCCCCCTTCTCACCTCCCCCCTTCCCTTCCCCCTCTCCTGCCGTCCTCACCCCCAGCCTTCCACACCGGGTGGTATTTGACCTTTGGTTCTTGCTGCCGCCAGACGATTTTATTTAAACGAAAAGACATACTACTTCTCTACCTGTAATTGCCCCCTCTCTCTCTCTCTCTCTCTCTCTCTCTATATATATATATATATATATATATATACATACCCACACAAACATATATATATATATATATATATGTAAGATATTATAATTGTGTTTTTCTTACGTCGTCAACATTGTTTTTTGGCGGGAAAGCTGACTGATGAGGTTACTGGTCCTCTACTGTAGGTCAAATATATACATATATATATATATCTATATATTATAATTATGTTTTATTTATATTAAATTGTATTTACTTTCGGACCTTTGGGAAATAAATTTCCCGTAGAAAGAGCATTTCAGCAACGGTTTTAATTTTTTGGAATTAGTTCAATAAAAAAAAAAAATCGTCTTTTTCCCACCGTTTATATTCACACGGTTATCAGTTACACTTTTCCCTCCTTTTTTCATACTATGGAAATTGTTTTCATTGGAAGATAGTGTTCTAATTTTTCTGAAATGAGATTGATGGTCGAGAAAGCGCGCCATTTTTGTCGTCGATCTTTCACAGAGACGCTGAAGAGGAAGGAGGAGAAGCAAAAGGAAGAGGACGAGGAGAAAGGGGAGTAGGCTGTGATGAACACATGTCTTTAGCTTTGTAAACACTTCCCAGCCAACAGTTAATTTGAAGAGGGGGAGGAGGAAATCAGAGTAGATATCTGTCAACTTATCTACCCATCTATTTGTGTTTATCTACTCTTGACATCAGACCCAACGTTCAAATGTCATTAAACTTTGTAATAAAAATATAATAACGCCTACAGGAGGAAATTACACATCATGTGTAATGATACCATGTTTACAGGAGGAAATTACACATGTGTACATGTGTGTATGTGTGCGTGTACGTTTACAATTCCGTGCACACACGCACATATATACACATGGATTAAAAAACCGTAAAAGAAAATGAAAAATGCTTAGAGCTAAATCTAAGTGAATTATAGAATTTGGATTTGTTACATTGATGACTTAATATTCATTCTTGTTTATATTCGTTTTATTTATATACATTTCTATTAATAGAAAATATATTTTTAATTAAGATATTTATATCTTCAAAGATAGTTTTGAGAAGTTGTCGAATAAGCTTATCATTTTTATCATTCTTTTTCTGTCTTTAATACTTTGTTTCCATTTTGTTAGAAGAATCTAGAAGCTTTCCTTGCTTGGATGATTTAAAGTCGTTAAAGATAATTAGACCCAGATCGTCTTCTCTCTTCTTTTTTTTTTTTTTTTTTCTAAATAGTTTGCGGTCGTTTTGTGTACATATCTTCACACTTGGGTTGAATTTCAGACGGCATTCTTTAGGATTTCTCTCTTTTTCTTATATTCACACAAAGATAATAATAATGATAATAGTATGATGATAGAAATAATAAATGTGCACGACAATTAATTAGAAATTATGATTAATCTGTTGTAGGTAGAATTAACGTCGGTTGAATTCCAGACGACATTTTTATTTTTCAAATTGCTCTTCGTTTTCATATCTATACGATAACGATAAAATAACTATAAAAATGGTATAATAATGATAATCAAGAAAAATATAAAATATGTACGATAATTAAATAGGAAACAAAAATGTGTTGTACGACAAGTACCGAGGGAAGGAAGGGTAGAGGATGGGGGAGGAAGGAGGGAAAGAGGGGGGTCAATGGTGACAAGTGCGTAGCAGGTGGTTGGTGGGGGGGAAAGGGGATGGGGAGGAGAAAGGGGAGACGGAGGGAAGGCCAGAGACGACGGCCAAAAGGAAATAAAAATGAATTACTGACAAAATGGGGGAAAAGTCTCATCTCTCCATGGAGGGGACGGGTGGGGAGGAGGAGGGGGACAAGAATGCGTCTGAGGAATGAGACAAAAAATGTATTTATTATTATCATTATATTGTTATTATTAATGTTATCATTATTGTATAACTATCATTATTATTGTTATTATTTCCGTCAGAATAAAATAGTCAAATGTATTTTGTTTTTATGAGATTCGAATGCTACAAAAGAAACAATCTGATGATGTAGCTATTACGTCATCGACAATTATGACGTCACCAATAGTCCACCTGCCCAGCTAGTTTAATCATTTTTATTATTTTTCATATATATATATATTTTTTTTTGTCATAATTTCAAGACAAACATTGCAATGTTTATTTAATATCGGCTATAATGATAGTAATAACAAATTATAGGAATTTATAATGGTAACGATGATAAAGCTAAAATATTACCAATGCATCACCTATCAAATCAACGTTCTCCTCTCCTATTTGTCTTCTTTACCATCATACTCTTCTTCCTCCTCTTCATTTCCTCTTTTCCTGCTCTCTCTACTCTTTTTCCCCTTCCTCCTCCTCAGTGGTTTTCCTCCTCTTTTCTTCCTCTTCTCCTTTTCCTCATATTCCTTCTCTTCCTCTTCCTTCTCCTCTTTAACTGTTCCTATTCCTCCTCCTCTTCTGTTTCTCTTCTCTGTTGCAGCTCCTCTTCTTCTTCTTCCTCTTCCTCTTCCTCTTTAACTGTTCCTACTCTTCTGTTCCTCTTTCTTCTCTGTTGCAGCTCCTCTTCCTCCTCCTCTTCCTCTTTAACTGTTCCTATTCCTCTTTTCTTCCTCTTCTCTGCAGCTCCTCTACCTCCTCCTCTACCTCTTCCTCCTCAATTGCAGCTCCTTGTCCTCCTCCTCTTCTTCCTCTTCCTCCTCCTCTTCTTCCTCTTCCTCCTCCTCTTCTTCCTCTTCCTCCTCCTCCTCCTCTTCCTCTTCTTCCTCTTCCTCCTCCGCTCCCACACCTCTTTTTTCCCCTTCCCGACTTCCATCCCTTCCTCCTCCTCCTCTCACGGCGGCGGCCAAGCGGGCAACCCCCACAGCGTCTCCGGTGTCCCGCGCAGGCGCGCTCGTCGGGGGGAGGGAGGGGAGGTGCCAGAAGGAGGAGGAAAAGAAGGAAGAGGAAGAGAAGGGTAAAGAGGAGAAAGAGAAGAAGAATAAAGAGGAGGAAGAGAAGAAAAGGAGGAGGAAGAGAAGAAGGAGAAGGGTAAGGAAGAGAAGGAAAATGAGGAGAAGAGGAGAGTAAGAAGATGGCACAACGAAGAGAAGAGGAGGAAGAAGACTTTTTTGTGTGTGTTAAGAAAATAAGGAGGAAGATGAAGAGGAGGAGAAGGGAAAAATTGTGGAACAGGAGAAGATAGAAGAGGAGGAGATGGAAGAGGAAGAAGAAGAGAAGGGGAAGAAGGAAGAAGAGGAGGGAAATTGTATACATGTGTGTTACATCTTTTAACATATGTACGTGCTTGGTGTGAGGAGGAAGAGGAAGATAAATATTTCCATTTGATTTATTTTGTTCATCTTTGAAAAAAGATTCATTGTGACTGACACCCGCTGGTTAGAGATGCCCTGCATTGAGCTATTAAAACGAGAAAAAATAGAAAATATAATTCTCATCATAGTAATAAATAGTATTGAATCGTGGAATTGGGTCGCGTATAATTGAGGGACCCCACCGTTTGTTGACGTCTGTCGACGAGCATATACATAATTTTATTTATTTGATCTATTTGTCATGTATTTATTCATTTATATATATATTTTCCCACTTGGAGAAAATCTAAGAATGAGGAAGAGGAGGAGGAAGAGAATGAGGGAAGAAGGAAAGACGACTGGAAGGGAGAAAGAGAATATTTTCAGTTAATGAAGCCATATTGTATTTTTAATCGACTCATTAATTTAAAGTCTAAAATATCATGGATCCCGATCTTTCATGCCCCACAGTTTTGAAAAAAAAATCGTAACGGTTCTTCTTGGCAGATGAAACTCGTCAGCCAGGCGAGGAAAAAGAAAGTAAATTTAAATATGGCAACTTAGCCGCATCTGCCCATGTCGGATCAAATAAGCATCGTCTGTTTATCCATGACGTCATGTCGTGCCTATGACGTCACACGTCCCGGTCGTAGTGATGCGCATTTCTTAATAATATACAGGAAATATTGTGAAAATATTAAATATAAAATGTTAAAGATATAGTTTGATCATCCAAATAAAAATATAAGTCATTAGAACAAAACTATATATATATATACACACACACACAACTGCTTGCCTTGCGTCAACCAATAATCAATTATGTTTATCAATTACGTCAGGTGCGTGACGTCACGCCCCGCCTCCAAAGATACGTATATTGAATAATATGATAATAAGAAAATTTATGGTAATAAACTAAGATTAAATAAAATGTCAACAATAATGTCGATAATTATTTAAAAAACACAAAAATGTCTTATTTTCTCTTTTATTCAACTTTACAAATACAAGTATCTTGCTTTAGCTACAATGCATCTATGTTTTTGTTCCTGATGAATAATATATATATATGTATACATATATATATATATATATATATACAAATGTTCTCAAAAGAATTAACTTATTTATGCCCGTAGTCCTTAGACCCCGTATCAAGTAGAGGGCAGAAGAAAACCCCAAGGATCTTCAGTAACTTAAGTCACCAGTAGATGGGGTTGGGAGAAGGGGAAGGAAGAGCTAGGGGAAGAGGAAAGAGGTGGAGGAAATAGCGGAAGATAGAGCAAAGAATAAATGAAGAAAAGAGAGAATGAAGGATTTTGTCTAATATAAATGTATATAAAAGTATCTACGTTCACAAGATAAAGTTAATTCCAGCCAAGAACCAAATAATATGGAATCTGTTAATTTAAAAAAGAAATAGATAAATAAAAAGCGACATGACGTCACTGAGCGGGAAAGCTGGGCGCCATTTTACTTCGGCTAAAATAGATACATAATTGATCATTACAATTATGGAATTCATGATCGAGATTCATTTTTATCTTTTAATGTTATATATATATATATATATATATATATATACATGTCTTCTATACCGGCTTGACCGTTCGATTCTTTACAAAAATAAATAATAACAGAAAATTCGTACAACAACGGATATTGGTGCAACCAGAATAGTTTGGTCATTAATGGAGAATTTTATTTTGTTATTACTATAGTAAATAGCGATGATAACTAAACTTGTAGATAAAAAATCACTCAAACAATAGAAAGTGGTTCAAATTAATATATATATGTATATATGATATATACATATATGTACAACACTGAATGGGTCCCAGTGATTAGAGATACATTTTAACAACCAAAATGCACTTTAATTCTAAGCCATCAAAGGACAGCATGCTGAAATTGAAATGTGGTACTGCCCAGGACTCGAACCCGGTGTCCTCATGACAAGTGCGACAGTGACTTTCCAACTAGGCTATCAAGAGAGATAAAGGTTAAGCGCAATTTTTCTTATATATTTGTATGCTCGTGCGAAACTAGTCAAGGAATAAACTCCTGTTTTACTTGTGTGTTTCCCTCTATTCCCCTTACAACCTGTCAGGATGTCTTCATATATATATATATATAAAATTTATATACTGTATATTACAATTTTGGATATAAACAAACTTTATTGAATAACTGTACATTGTATCGGAGTTATAGTAGTAAATGAGATAGAATATATATCCTTAATAAAAAGAGGGGGGGAGATGGAGGGAAGAGAGGGGTGAGGGGGGGGGGTGAGGGTTAAGAATGACGTCTGGTTGGTCCCCAGTGGCTGGTGTTGGGTATCCATACATTTTTCTCTCGTGATGCACACATATACACACACAAACACACATGTGTATACACACATGTATTCATGTTAATGTATACCCACATATGTATACATACACACATACACGTATACACACACACATGTATGCACACACATACAAACATGTATGCACACATACGTACACACACACACAATGTATACACACACACAATGCATACACACACACGTATACACACATACGCAATACACACACACACACACGTACACACACACACACATATACACACACACATACACACACACACATGCACACACACACACACGTATACACAAACATGCACACACACACACACAGATACAAATGTATACACACACACACATGTATACACACACATACACACTTGTATACACACACGTACACACACAGACACAAGTTTGTTGTCTCCCAGACCTTGTTTCTGGGCGTCGCCTTCCTTCGCTTACTTGTGGGTTCGAATCCCGCACTCCTCTCCGACTCCCAGTTGTTGCACTGACCGTTGGTTACCTGCTCACCAAGCGCATTACAGGGCACAGCTGGCGGCTTCGGCCGCAACAACGCAGCGTCTCCTGGCGTTGGTAGACTCACTTTAACCTAAATTCCTCAACTTCTTCCTCCTCTTCCTCCTCCTCTTCCTCTTCCTCCTCTTCTTCCTACTCCTCTCCCTCTTCTTCCTCTTCTGTCAACCGCTTCAGTTTCTTCAGACTCGCTTCAGTATCATCCGCAAACAACAACAGTCTCAGGCAGTGGGCGGGAGTCCGGGATGGCCCGTCGTCCACGAGGGGCTAAGACGGGAGTGGGCGCGTGCCTTTAGGGTAGACAAAGCTCCCTCAAGGCCTTATCACACTGGGCAAATTTTCCTCCGACTGTTAGAGTAAATTTGCAGTTGATTAGATGCTGGAGCAAATTAGCCTATTGTGATGACGCCTTTATAATGGGCGAAGAAGCCTATTGGCATATAGAGCATTCCGTCCATGTGCACATTGAGCAACCCTGGCGACATGACACACTCCTGACGCAGGTCCGTTTTCTATCCAAACACAAGCTCTGCTATTCACTTTTTTTTTTTTTTTTTTTTTTTTTTTTTTTGCCAAAAAACTATCCTATCTCAAAGGCATCTCTTTTGCAGAGTAAATGATTAAATAAAAAATAATAAATAGATAAAATAAATAAAAAAAAAATTAATAAAAAAAATATAAAATAATAATAAAATTAATACATATATAAAACAAAATAAAATAATGAAAAATAAATAAATAAATAAAATATATAAATAATCATGAATAATCTAATAATGATAATAAATAGATGATCACGACAACAATGATACTAAGTAACAATGATAATAATATGACCGACATTTTGTAATTTTGCCATTTGATTACTTATCTATATTCATTTATCTATTATGGTTGGTATTGAACATTCTTTTATTCATTACCTTATATATACAGTAAATTTATATATTTATGTTTCATTATGAACAAAACCACATCAAAGTTGATTTTTCTCCATCCTATTTTTCTAGCACATTTTCTAGATTCAATTGACAAAACTAGAGGTTAAACTAGCAAAGCTTAGTTGCATTTCGCCAAATCATATATGACATTTCGCCAAATCATATATGGCATTTCGCCAAATCACATATTGCATCTCGCCAAATCACATGTTGCATTTCGGCAAATTACGTTGTATTTCGCCAAATCCTTCACAGATTTTTTAGAACAGAATTGCCAGGCGATAATTAGACTGCATATTGCCTAGTTGCAACTAGAACAGAACTATCTAGGGCCAGTTAGAAAATTATATTAAATTTAATTGTAACGAAAAGGTTACCAAAGTATGATCTAATAGAAGTGTTCAAGTGAATCAAAGGCTTTAATAAGGGTGATGCAGGCAAGGTCATCATATTAAGACAACGGGGCAGGACTCGTTGTAATGGGTTTAAATTGGACAAATCTAGATTTAAGAAGGAAATAGGCAAGAATTGGTTTACTAACCCATTAAACTCCGATGACAAGATGTCTTGTCATTTGGTCAAATAAAACAAAAAATCATAAAACACCAAAATGTTTGATCAAACACCAGAAAAATATGACGTCAGTCCTCGCTTCGCTGCGAGCGAAGCGAGGATTGACGTCCTATTTTTCTGGTGTTTGATAAAACATTTTGGTGTTTTATGATTTTTTGTTTTATTTGACCAAATGACAAGACATCTTGTCATATGAGTTGAATGGGCTAATAGGGTGGTCGACGAATGGAATAGAATTAGTAACCATGTAGTAAGGGCTGAAACTATTACCGGTTGTTTTAAGAAAAGATCAGACAATTTTATGGATAGAGATGACAGGTGGTAAGGGACGTGGAACTGCCTAGTGTAGGCCTTATGGTCTCTTGTAGTTTTTTTTTTTTTTTTTTTTTTTTTTCTTGTTTTTTTTTTTTTTTTTTTTTTTTTTTTTTTTTTTTTTTTGAGGGAGCTTCTTCTCCAGCCATGAAGACTGCGTGAAGGTGGTCCGTAGGGGGGATGTCACTAAAATACCGACTGCATAAAACAGTCACTACCATATATGTTGAGAAGACTAAAAATGTTTATTAAAGTAATGAAAAAATAAACAGATAAATGAAATTAGGATAAAATGTGTGTATATATATATATATATTATATATATATACATATACACTGAATGGTTCCCAGTGATCAATCAATATCTTTTTTCAACTACAAATCACTTTTAATTCCATGCCATGGCAGTCGAGACTGAAGAATCGATCGATGGAGGCATCCGTTGGAAATTGAAACGTGGACGAGCCGAGGATTCAAACCCAGCTAACCCGTAACAAAGTTACAGTGACTTAAACCAATACGCTATTAAGAGAGATTCTTGATGGCGTATTGGTTTAAGTCTCTGTAACTTTGTTACGGGTTAGCTGGGTTCGAATCCTCGGCTCGTCCACGTTTCAATTTCCAACGGATGCCTCCATCGAGCGATTCTTCAGTCTCGACTGCGATGGCATGGAATTAAAAGTGATTTGTGGTTGAAAAAAGATATATATATATATATGAATATCTGGGGAGCAGATTCTCTTGTATGCATGCATTATTAAACTCGACAGCATGAACCCATTCAACTCCGATGGCAAGATGTCTTGTCATTTGGTCAAATAAAACAAAAAAATCATAAAACACCAAAATGTTTGATCAAACACCAGAAAAATATGACGTCAGTCCTACTAAAGCGAGGAGGACTGACGTCATATTTTTCTGGTGTTTGATCAAACATTTTGGTGTTTTATGATTTTTTGTTTTATTTGACCAAATGACAAGACATCTTGTCATCGGAGTTGAATGGGTTAAGGAGGTTGTTAATCTTCTTATGGGTATTCTCCAGCTTTCTAACCAATACTCTGCCATTTGGAGGGTGGGCATAGACCAAGTTGCCAAAATGATTCATTTATTCAACGTTTCGTCTTACAAAGAGACATCTTCAGGAATTTTTTTATAGTTCAAACATATATGTGTGTGTGTGCGTGTGTGTGTGTGTACACACACACACACACACACACACATATATATATATATATATATATATATATATATATATCAGGGCTGTGGAGTCGGAACACAAAACCTCCGACTCCTCTCTTTTTGGCACGACCGACTCCTCCTCCTCCTCCTCCTCCTCCTCCTCCTCCTCCTCCTCCTCCTCTTCCTCCTCTTCATATAATCAACTGATTATGGCCTACATATTTTACAAAGCCTACACAACACACATACGCTCCAATCTTGAGTAGACTTATATCATTATAACTGGTTTATATCAAAGAATAAATATATATGTTATAGTGTGGCTTTCCTATGTTTGAACTCTTCATTAATACTTTATAAGTGAAGTAGAGAGAAAATTCCTGAAAGGATATTGAAGAACATCCAGTAAACATTTTTTTTTCTATAATGTAAGACATTTGGCATAATATATATCTTTGCAAATAAGTGATAAGTACATTTCAAAAACAAAAATACTGTACTTTATAACAAAGGATGAAATATAACCTTTGTAAAGGATATACAAACCTAATGATAAAAAATATATATAATGGAAGATTTCTTTTTACATATATAGTTTTGCAAATACAAAATAAAAAAAGGAAAATACTTTATAAAAGAAGTTTAGGCAAATTTCTTGAAAGGAAACAGTAAATATAGAGAGAATAAACCTTATTGATACGAGTATGGTACAAGGTCGAGTGTTACAGCTGAACATGTATGATACTGAAAGGTTGTATCATACATAATTTTTGGGTATCATTATCCTTCATATGTTTTCATACCATCTTTTGTCTTAATGTACTGAAATTACTGACACAAGTACCTCTTGGTTTAACCCATTCAACTCCGATGACAAGATGTCTTGTCATTTGGTCAAATAAAACAAAAAATCATAAAACACCAAAATGTTTGATCAAACACCAGAAAAATATGACGTCAGTAGTCCTCGCTTCGCTCGCTTGCGAGCGAAGCGAGGACTACTGACGTCATATTTTTCTGGTGTTTGATCAAACATTTTGGTGTTTTATGATTTTTTGTTTTATTTGACCAAATGACAAGACATCTTGTCATCGGTGTTGAATGGGTTAACTACATACTGGTACTGCTATGCAATTATTGCGATGGACATTACTCTGGTTCTGGAACCGATCTTATCGATACGAGTACAATACAAGATACAGCTGAACATGTTTGAAACGTGAAACTTTTTTTTTTCAACTTTAAATATCCTTATTTCCACAATTCATTGTTAAAAAGTATAGAGGGGAAAAAAGAAGGGGAAAGGAAAGAAGAGATAATATTATTGCGTTAGTCTACAGTTGAAATAATAATAATCCTACTGTTTGGCAACACAGCAGTGGGAGAAACCACCGAACTGATGGAGTGATGGAAACGATGCATATGGAACTTGACAGGAATATTATAGGTCCCGTGACTGTGTATCAACAGAAGGTGTGATATTGAGGTGTTTAATTTATTCAAGTAATACTTTGGATGTTTATCGGTCTATGTATAAATATGGAAGCCAACGTTGCACAAGGACGTTTTGGGGGTTTAGTGGAATGACCACGAAGATAAGACGATGAGATTTATTACATTTTATAAAATTATGGTGTTTTTTTTAATAATCTACTTATAAGGAGTGTGCACTGCATAACTCTACAGACTAAACGAAGGCCTTATAAAGTGTAAATCTAACTGGAGTCGGAGTCGGTATATTTTTACCGATTCCGACTCCAGTGAGACCGTAATTGCTTCCGACTCCGACTTCACGACTCCGACTCCAACTCCACAGCCCTGATATATATATATATAGTGTGTGTATATATATATATTGTTTGACTTATGTTTATTAATTCATTATTATTATTATTATATTATTATTATTATTATTATTATTATTATTATTATTATTATTATTATTATTATTATTGTTATTATTATTATTATTATTTATTATTACAGTTCAGATTTGGTTGAGATCTTGCCAATCAGCGAGCAGATTATATCTTATTTCAAATCTTATTCTATTATCATTAAGTAAGAATATGGTGGAAGGTAAGTTGAGAGTAGAGGTTAGTTGGAGAAAGAGGAAAAGGACAAAAGGTAGGGAGGTGCTTAGAGTGAAATCTTTAAATGAAAAGGAAAAGGAGTACAAGAAGAAGCTGAGAGAGGAGTGGGAGGGAGTGAAGGATAGAGTAGAGCTAGGAGTGGAGGAGGAATGGGGATGGTTCAAGGAGGGATTCACAAAGTGTGCAAGGATGGTGTGTGGAACAAGAAGGACAGGAGGGAATAGAAGGAAGGGTAGTGAATGGTGGGATGAGGAAACAAAGAAGGTTGTAGAAGAAAAGAAGCGAGCTTTCACAGATTGGATACAAAATAGGACGAGGGAGTCATATGAGAGGTACAAAGTAAAGAGAAGAGAAGTAAACCACAAGGCAAAGAGGAGAGCAGATGTGAAATGGGGTAAGAGTATGACAGAAAATTTTGAAAGTAATAAAAAGATGCTTTGGAAAGAAATTAAGAGAGGAAGAGGAGGCGAATCAAGTAGAGAAGAAAAGGTAAAAGGTGCAGATGGAGAGATGATAATGGAAGAGAAGGCAGTAAGGGGAAGATGGGCAGAATATTTTAGGGAGTTGCTAAATGTGAAGGAGGATAGGGAGGGAAAGATAGCTGCAATGGGAAATGCTAAGAAAATGAGAGTGATGAGTGAGGAAAATGGAGGAGAAATAAGGAAGGATAAAGTGAAGGCAGCTGTTAAGATGAGAGCAGGTAAGGCACTTGGGTTGGACGGATGCCATGTCTAAAAAAAGGAGGTACAGTGATGGTGGACTGGCTGGTGAGGTTATTCAATGTTTGTTTAGGAGAGGGTAGAGTGCCGGAGGACTGGAGGAGTGCCTGTATCGTTCCGCTTTACAAGGGAAAAGGGGACAAGTGTGAGTGTAGTAGTTTCAGAGGGATCAGTTTGTTGAGTGTAGTTGGGAAGGCTTATGGGAGGGTCTTGGTTGAGAGGATTAGGAGAGGAACAGAGGGAGTAATTGGTGAGGAACAGTGTGGGTTTAGGACAGGTAGGGGTCGTGTAGATCAGATTTTTGTGGTAAGACAGATATGTAAGAAAGCTATTGAAAAAGGTAAGGATGTTTTTTGGGATTTTATGGATCTGGAAAAGGCTTACGATAGGGTAGACAAAAAGGCACTGTGGGAGGTATTGCAGATATACGGGAAAGGAGGAAAGCTTTTAGGAACTGTCAAAAGTTTTTACTATAGTAGAGCGTGTCAGGATTAGAAATGAAGAGAGTGATTGGTTGTGAATGGATGTGTTATGTCACCCTGGCTGTTCAATTTATATATGGATAGGGTGGTGCGAGAGGTAAATGCAAGGGTGGTGGGTCAGGGATTGGAGATGGTTAAAGAAAATGGAGAAAAGTGGGAGATAAGCCAGCTGTTGTTTGCGGACGACACTGCGCTTGTGGCAGGATCAGAGGAGGGATTGAGGAAGTTAGTGACAGAGTTTGGGAAAATGTGTGAAAGAAGGAAGTTGAAGATAAATGTGGGTAAAAGTAAGATGAGATGTAAAAGGGGAGAGAGTGGCAACAAATTGGAAGTGAGTATTAAGGGAGAGAGACTGGAGGAAGTGGATAGTTTTAGATACTTGGGTGCGAATGTGGCAGGAAAGGGAGGAGTCGAGGTGGAGGTAGAATGTAGATTGAGAGAAGCGAGTAGATGCCTTGGTGAATTAAAAAGTGTAATGAGAAATAGACATTTGAGAACGGATGCTAAGAGGAGACTGTATGAAGGAGTGATTGTGCCAACAGCACTGTACGGGGCAGAAACATGGAACATAAGAGAGGAAGAGAGAAGGAGTTTGAATGTGTTTGAGATGAGGTGTCTGAGAAGTATGATGGGGGTTACTAGGCTAGATAGAGGGAGAAATGAGGAGGTGAGGAGGAGAACAGGGGTGGAAAGGGAGCTGGGAGATAGGGTTGATGAAAGAATATTAGGATGGTTTGGACACATGGAAAGAATGAGTGAAGAAAGATTAGTAAAAGAGGTGTGGAAGGCAGATGTGGAGGGAGTGAACATGAGGGGACGTCCTAGGATGAGATGGATGGATAGGGTGAAGGGGGCTTTGGGGAAGAGGGGAATGTCTGTTGAGGAAGGACGGGAGAGGACAGAAGACAGGGGTGAATGGAGAATGGTTGTATATGGATGATGTTGTGATGCATGAGGTGGAGTGGGTGGGGGATGGGGGGTGAGGAAGTATGTATGAGAAATAAATTGACGCAGCCCGAAGGGATTTCTCCCCGTCTTCTTCTTTTCTACATGAGGGGACGGAGAGGGGGGTCGCCGATTTAATGAAGCGGCCTTGCTGTGGATGTGCTGTGTCTTGCGACACTGCTTCTGACCCAGGGCAGTGGACAGGATGCAGGGATGACCCGTCATCCAGGAGGTGCCAAGATAAGAGGGAGGTGATAAGGATGGAATGGGTGGGAGTGGTTTTTATGCTTTTGTGTTTTGGCTACCTCCCTTGTAAGGGGGAAAAAAGCCTTTGGTATATGTATATACGAATCTATTGATCTTTTTATCTATCTATACATGTATATTTTTTCTCATTACATATTGGAATATATATATATATATATATATATATATATATATATATATATATATATATATTGAATTATAAATATTAGTATTTTTTAATGAAATGCGTTAATATATAATTAATTCGTTTAAATATTCACTAACTGGTAACCGTATATGGCCGATGGCCAATCAGAGACCGAGACCAAATGTAAACAAAAGTTCGAGAATCTTTCATTCACAAGAAAAAAAAATGTATAACCTACACACACTGTTTTTTAGTTATTTAGTTATTTCTGAAGATAAATGTCGAGGAATATACACTGTATGCATATATGTGGCTTTTTACATACACATACACACCGTCCCTTTGCACAAGAAGCATAGTAACGGTTTGCAGTGTTCGTGAAGTTTTCAAGACCTATGTAGGGATCGGTCTTGGATGTGTGAATGTGTGCGCGCGCGCGTATGAAAATATTTTTTTCATAAGGTTATATAATATATGATAATTTACACGTATGTATACGA
>NC_134788.1:68943489-68948489 GCF_046742065.1 Oratosquilla oratoria | reverse complement strand
ATGACCTCAGAGGTGTAACACATAATGTCATCCACCATTGTCTGGATGGAATTGGATGGCAACAGATGGATTAGGAAAGAAAATAACGATAATAATAATAATAATAATAAGAACATAAGAACAGAACATAAGAAATAAAGGAGACTGCAAAAGACCATAAGGCCTACACTAGGCAGCTCCGTATCCATCACCACCTGTCGTCCCCATCCATAAAGTTGTCTAATCGTTTTTTAAAACAACTGATAGTTTCAGCGCTTACTACGTGGTTACTAAGTTTATTCCATTCATCGACCACCCTATTTGTAAACCAATTCTTGCCTATTTCCTTCTTAAATCTAAATTTGTCCAGTTTATACCCATTACTGCGAGTCCTGCCCTGTTGTTTTATTATGATGACCTTGTTTGCATCACCCTTGTTATAGCCTTTGATCCACTTGAACACTTCTATTAGATCACCCCGCACTCTGCGTCTTTCCAGAGAGTGTAAGTTTAGGTGCCTAAGCCTCTCTTCGTAAGGCAAATTTCCGAGTCCTTGTATCATTTTGGTCATTCTTCTCTGTACTGATTCTAGTGAATTTATGTCCATTTTGTAGGACGGGGACCAAAACTGTACCGCATAGTCAAGGATGGGTCTAACTATCGCTAGATAGAGTTTAATAATTACCTCTGCACTTCTATTTGTTACCGTCCTAGCAATGAAGCCTAATGCCCTGTTTGCTTTATTTCTGGCGCTAATGCACTGCTTCCTGGTTTTAAGGTCCGGACTCACCAGAACTCCCAAGTCCCTCTCGCACTCAGATTTTTCTAAAAACGTGTCATCTAAGTTGTATCTATTTTCGGGGTTGTGTAGCCCTACGTTTAACACGCTACATTTAGAGATATTGAAGTTCATTTGCCATTTCACCGACCATGTTAACAGTTTATTAAGATCATCCTGCAGAATCTGGGCGTCTTCTCCTGACCTAATTAGGCGTCCTATTTTAGTGTCGTCCGCAAACTTACTAACATCACTATTTAACCCATCGTCTAAGTCGTTTATATACATAATGAACAATAAGGGACCCAAAACCGAGCCCTGGGGGACCCCGCTAGTAACATTGCCCCACCTAGATTTTATTCCATTTATGGTGACCCGCTGTTTTCTGTTACTAATCCAAGCTCTAATCCATTCTAACACTTTTCCTCCTATGCCATGGGCTTTGATTTTATTTAGTAGTCTCTGGTGTGGCACTTTGTCGAACGCTTTGCTAAAGTCAAGGTAAATAACATCGTAATTTTCATTGTTGTCTGACGCCTTATATACCTTAGTGTAAAAGGATAGAAGATTAGTCACGCATGACTTACCTTTGGAGAAACCATGCTGTGAATCACGAATTAAATTATGCCCTTCAATGTGTTCTCTGAGTCTATTTACTATTATTGATTCAAGCATTTTTCCTATAACCGATGTCAAACTGATTG
The DNA here is from genome assembly GCF_046742065.1 of Oratosquilla oratoria. Lineage (NCBI taxonomy): Eukaryota > Metazoa > Arthropoda > Malacostraca > Stomatopoda > Squillidae > Oratosquilla > Oratosquilla oratoria. The sequence continues at coordinate 68,947,028 of NC_134788.1, read as the reverse complement.
GCCTGTAGTTGCATATGGTCGATCTATCTCCCTTCTTAAAAACAGGAACAACGTTTGCCTGCCTCCAAGCAGTTGGAACAGAACCAGTGTCTACCGATTTATTGAATATTTCAGTTAACTGGTCGCAGATTTCAAATTTACACTCTTTAAGCATTCTTGGAAAAATTTTGTCCGGACCCGGAGATTTTGTAGCTTTAAGTCTGTCAATCTGCTTGATAACTTCTTCTTTACTAATGCTGATATTAGTTAGGCTATTTTCTTCATCCCCTCTGAAAATCGGATCGCAGTCAGGTACTTTATCTAACCTCTCATTAGTAAACACCGATAGAAAATAATTGTTAAACTCCTCACTCATTTTTTCTTCCGATTCTATCATGACATTTTCGTCGTTTTTAATTGGTCCTATTCTTTCTTTATTTTTTGTTCTATAGAGGTGAAAGAAACCCTTTGGGTTGGATTTTGCTTGACTGGCAACCTTGATTTCATAATTACGTTTCGCTGAACGTGTATTCCTTTTAACCAGCTTTGCCATTTCGTTATATCTTGATCTAAGGTGTGATTCCCCGTTTTTTATTTTTACGTAAAGTCCTCTTTTAATTCCGATCTCATGTTTCAATCTGTCCGTCATCCATTTGGGAGTATTACTATTTTTTCGTATTGACTTTAGGGGGATAAATGTGTTTTGTGCATTAATAATTAGATCTGCCAGATTGCTATACATCTCATCCAAAGTACTGACCTGATTTTTGGGCCGTCGCCCCGAATCGACCTGACCCAAGGCACGTGCATCACTCTCTTTGACCCAGACCTGACCTAAGGTAAGCGTATTTCTCTCTTTGACCCAGACCTGACCCAAGGTACGCGTATCCTCCTTGCCCCACTTCTGACTATCAGCCCCGCAACGAGAATCAAGAATGTTTGAAACGTCCGGATTGTTTTTCGTATTCAATTTCAAATAGGTTTTTTATATTGTCAAAGTTTGCTTTCCTGAAGTCTGGTACTTGAACGTTATTTGTACTTTTTATTTTTTCCCAAATAATATTAAATCTTATTTCTTGATGATCGCTAAAGCCTAGACTATCGCCCACTATTATGCTGCTAATTTGGTGCTCATTATTTGTTAGAATTAAGTCCAGGGTATTTTGTCCCCTCGTAGGATCGGTAATCATTTGTTTTAGGAAATTGTCCTGCACCACATCTAGGAATTGTTTCGCTTCATGATCTCCTATTAAAGTTTCCCAGTCAATGTTTCTATAGTTAAAATCTCCCATGATTACAACGTTTTTGTACTGGGACGCTCTATGAATTTCATGAATTAGGGAATCGGTCTGCTCAATGCTAAGGTTAGGAGGTCTATACAAGACGCCAATAATAACTTTCTTATTCTTGCCTATAATCTCTACCCAAATAGATTCCGTACAGTCCTCTTCCTTAATCGAATTGTTGATAATACAGTTTAATGTATTTTTAACGAAAAGTGCTACACCTCCCCCATTCCTGCCGACCCTATCCTTATGAAAAAACTTATATCCTTCTATTTCGATTTCCGGAAGGAAATGTTTATCAGCCATGTTGATCCAGGATTCAGTAATGGCTATAATATCGAAATTTTCTACGCATGCTTTACCTCGCAGCAAATCAATTTTGTTAATTATGCTCCTACTATTTGTATAGTAAACTTTAAGTTTATCTTCCCTCCACCTGCTTTGGTGATTTTTTTGTACAGTCCTCTAAGTTGTTTCTATTTCCTAAACTATATTCCGATACTTCCCCCCCTACTCCCACATAATCTACCCGAAAAAACCCTGTAGGATGCCTACTTCTCGCTCAAGGGATTCAGCAAGGAGCCGAAATCCTTTGGGAGACAAGTGCACTCCGTCCCTTGTGTATAGGTGATTCTTACCATAAAAGCGGTCCCAGTTGTCGACAAATGCCCATCCATTAGCCTTACAATGTTTTGCCAGCCTGCAATTCATTGCAATAGCCCTGGAATGCCACATGCCTCCAACTCTACGCCTCGGAAGGATTCCACATACTACAGGAACACCTCCCCTATTTCTGATCTTGTCTAGCGCATCTCGGTACCGCGCAAATAATTCCTCACTCCCTACCTTACCTATATCATTTCCTCCGGCACTTAAGCAAACTACTGGGTCCTTACCTTCCCCTACTAGACACTCTTCAATCCTATCTCTAACATCACCTATGCCCGCGCCGGGGAAACACACCTGCGTCCTATGCTTCCTATCTTTGTCGCAGAAAACCCTGTCTAAATACCTCACTTGACTGTCTCCTACTACCAAAATCTTACCTGTGGGCAGGGATCCAGCGTCTGCCCTTTCCTTCTTCTCTTGGATTTCATTAGTTCCTTCTTCCTGCAGATTTGCCAGCACTTGAAACGAGTTTTTGCATTTCAGTGGGGCTGGTGAGGACTTTTTTCCACTTTTCCGCATCTTATTTCTCACCGTATTCCATCCATGCTCATCGCTAATATTGCCTTCCGTATCATGGGCCTTCGAGCGGAGAACTCGATTCTCCTCCTTAAGGCACTTAACAGCATCCTCCAAGGCTTCAATTCTACTAAGTAGAGATTGTACCTCTTCGGCGCTGAACACAGTGACACATTCACTCGCCATATCGCTAACTGAAGCAGCTACCCGGTTTGACCTGACCTGAGTGACGATCTCCAGTTTGACCTGACCTGAGTGACAAAAGAAACAATATAGATTTAAAATATCTAGACTTTGCAAAAGCTTTTGATGCCGTCCCCCACGCAAGACTACTTACTAAATTAGCTTTGCACGGATTAAGTGGTAGCCTCTTAAGTTGGACTAGTAATTGATTGAATGATCGAAAACAGAGTTGTTTTAAATGGCAAAACTTCTAGATGGAAAAATGTTACGAGTGGAGTTCCTCAGGGTTCCGTTCTTGGGCCACTTCTATTCATAGTATATAAATGATATAGACCACGGACTAAAATCTATTGTCTCCAAATTTGCTGATGATACAAAACTGTGCGGAATGGCAAATGATCACTTAAACCAATTAGATATTCAAGAATACAGCAATGGTCTGAAAAGTAAATGCAAGGTTATTGACACCGGTAAAAATAACAGTAAGTACGATTACAAGTTATTTGGAAATTCGTTAACAAAAGTGGATAGTGAAAAGGATCTCGGCGTAATTATATTTATCAGTTACGATCTCAAATCATCTAAGCAGTGTATTTCAGTCTCTGAAAAAATGAATAAGATTCTAAGATTGATTGCGCGAACTTTTGACTTCAAAAGACCATCACTCATTAACACGCTATATAAATCGTTAGTTCGTCCACATTTGGAATATGCTGTTTCCGCATGGTCACCGAATCTCATTAAAGACATTGACAGATTGGAAAAAGTACAACGGCGAGCCACAAAACTGATTCCAAATATCAGAAATGAATCATACGAAAATCGACTAAAACATATGAATCTGTTTTCCCTAAAAAAGTGTAGACTCAGAGGTGACTTGATACGGGTTTTTAAGATTCTAAAGGG
>NC_134788.1:68938489-68940989 GCF_046742065.1 Oratosquilla oratoria | reverse complement strand
TTCGTTTGTAGAAGAAAGACACAAAATTTTCTTCATTTGAGAAAAAGAAGAAAAAAATCCACAGTTTACTTCGTTTGTTGATCCTATACGACAGAGAGAGAGAGAGAGAGAGAGAGAGAGAGAGAGAGAGAGAGAGAGAGAGAGAGAATGAGAAGACCCCAAGTTCGGGAAATGATTATTCTTCAGCATCCTCTTCCTGTGTCACAAAGATGATCCCACGACGGAGGGTCGGGACTGAGGAAGAAGACGAAGACGAGGAGGAGGAGGAGGAGGAAGAGGAGGGGGCGCTGAAGGTGGTAAGGTCCTCTGGAAGGAGAAGGGAGCGTGGGATTTGATCTGTCTTCCTTCAGGATGCGGGAAGGTTCCTGTAGTCAGAGCACCTAAAACCTTGGGAGTGTTGTTCGAGATGGTTCTCTCTCCCTAGTGCCCTAAGGTCTCCCCTAGACTCCCTTGTCGCCTTAAAACCAAGTTCCTCTTCTCTAAAGGCAAATGAAAGAGGAGAATGTTGTGTAATATCACATCACAGGGCGTCCCGGGACGGTATGCATCGTGACGGAAAAGGGAACGTTGGTGAACAGTGAGACAACGTCAAAACTCTTCTTATTTTAGGGTCTCGTAAGGAGGCTGAGGACTGCGGCGCGCCCTTAGGGCCTCCAGGAAACGATCTTAGGGAACTCTGGCGACGCGTGGGAGTCAGGATGTGCCGGGAGGAGGCAGCGGAGATCCTGGAAGATCTGGAGGTCGTGGGATGCTCGGATATGGTGGAGAAGTGGTGTCAAAGGTGGGGACTTGGATTCTGCCCTCTGCTACCGCAAAAGGAAGGGGGCAAGACACTCAAGATTGTGTGTACGTGTGTACGTATGCCTTCGTGTGTATGTGTGTGTACGTGTGTGTTTACCTAGTTATATAAAACTAAATGTAGTATTAAGGGCTGGAGCTGTGCTACAATGATAAAAAAAAATCCATAAATGTATTTATGTTGGATTTTACTTCCATCTAGTTTGTTCCATAAGTCCAGGCATCCATGTGGAAAGCTGCATTTCCTTGTAGTTACCTAGTTGTAGTTACCTAGATGTATTGTACGGGAAGGGGAGCTATGCTCGTAGTGACCCGTCTTTGTATCTCGCAACATCTAGTTTGTTCCTAAATTCTTGTACGGTGTTTGCACACACTATTGTTTCGTCCAATTTGTTCCAGACATCCACAACTCTGTGTGTGTACGTGTGTGTGTGTGTGTGTGTGTGTGTGTGTGTGTGTGTGTGTGTTATTTATTCATTTGTTTTGAACTTTCAATATGCTCTGGGTGTAAATTACTCAAACTTATATTTTCACTTTCTCCAAGTCCTAAGTATCATCAAACCTCAAAAGGAGCTGACGTTGGGCACCCTAACCACCTTGTGTGTTTGTGTGATTCACCACCATGATTCAACATGGTCTTGGATCACGTGTTGGACTCGTAATCGACAGTTATTAACCTCCCGGATGAGAGCTCAGAGCTCGTATGACCGATCTATGGGTAATGCGATGACCTTTCACACACACACACACATCGAACTCCCCGCCCACGAAAGTTGGAGTGACAACCCACAGCGCAGCGATATTGACATTATTTCAGCCCCGGGCGGGATGCGAACCCGGATAGCTGTAGTGGCAGGCGAGAACTCTAACCACCGCGCCACGAGGTCGTGTGTGTGTGTGTGTGTGTGTGTGTGTGTGTGTATCCATACTCTGGCCAAAACTGTATCACGTCTGGTCCAACGATCGTTATAATCAAATATCTTAACAGAACTTCTTCAGAGTGAACATGCATGGACATACGAGTTATAAATTGTTGATTTTCTGTCCATGTATGTACACTGAAGAAATTCTGTCGAGAACGAAACGTCGGTGACTACAACTCCAACGAATCTCGGTGTTTATCTCACCACCAAACCACTCATATATATATATATATATATATATATATATATATATATATATATATATATATATATATATATATATATATATGCAGCCTACCCCATCACCTGGGGAATTTTTTAATAAGAAGTTTTAATGGAACTTGCATTCTTAACCCATTCAACTCCGATGACAAGATGTCTTGTCATTTGGTCAAATAAAACAAAAAATCATAAAACACCAAAATGTTTGATCAAACACCAGAAAAATAGGACGTCAATCCTCACTTCGCTCGCAGCGAAGCGAGGATTGACGTCATATTTTTCTGGTGTTTGATCAAACATTTTGGTGTTTTATGATTTTTTGTTTTATTTGACCAAATGACAAGACATCTTGTCATCGGAGTTGAATGGGTTAAATGCCACACTGTCATAGAATGGCTAAGAGGTCCTACTATGACATTTCCCACGAAAGGAATAACTTTTGTAAAAAAAAAAAAAAAAAACTTTAAGTTCTTCCTTTCCATGAGAACTAGATAGGTCTTCCTAAGATTCTTAGATAGTTTGACATTGGTATTTAAAAATACAAGTTCCTTTAAAGA
>NC_134788.1:68918489-68933489 GCF_046742065.1 Oratosquilla oratoria | reverse complement strand
CTGCGTCACCTGTGTCGCCTGCATCACCTGTGTCACCTGCGTCACCTGTGTCGCCTGCGTCACCTGTGTCACCTGCGTCATCTGTGTCACCTGTGTCGCCTGCGTCCCCTGTGTCACCTGCGTTACTTGTGTCGTCTGCGTTTCAGTTTGCGCTAAGGTTAACGCTGAAAGACAGGAGGAGGGCAAGTTAGGCGAAAGATGAAACTAGAATGGAAGATGTGAAGGCGAAAAAAAAAAAAAAAGGAAATGGAATTAGGGAGGAAAGTAGCCAGGAAGGATAATGAGAGATGGAGTAAATAACATAATAAGAATGTAGGAGACTCCAAAAGACCATAAGGCCTACACTAGGCAGTCCCATATCACTACCTATCACCCCCATCCATAAATTTATCTAACCTCTAACGACCAGATGTTTCAGCGCTCACTACATAAGAACATAAAGAGTAGAAGAGGGTGCAAGAGACCATGGGGCCTACACTAGGGAGTTCCATGTTCCTTACCACCTATCAACCCCATCCATAAAATTATCTAACCTCTTAAAACAACCGATAATTTGAGCGCTTACTACAGGGTTACTAAGTCTATTCCATTCGTCGACCACCCTATTAGTAAACCAATCCTTGCCTATTTCCTTTTTAAACCTAAAATTATCCAATTTAAACCCATTACTGCGAATCTTGCCGTGTTGTCTTAATATGATGACCTTGTTTGCGTCACCCTTGTTAAAGCCTTTGATCCACTTGAATACCTCTATTAGATCACCTCGCACTCAGCGTGTTTCCAGAGAGTGCAAGTTAAGATCCATAAGCCTGCCTTCGTAAAGTACATTTTTGAGCCTTTGTATAAATTTGGTCATTCTTCTGAGTTCAAGCCCTAGTGATTTTTATTTCTATTTGTCTATTCTATTCATATAAATATATATATATATATGTATATATATATATATATATACATATACATACATATACATACATACATACATACATACATACATACATACATACATACATACATACATACATACATACATACATACATACATACATACATACATCTTTTCAACCACATTAGCTCATTTCAATTCCCTGCCATCACGGTCGAGACCGACAAGGAGCTCGATGGAAGCATATATACGGAAACTGATACGTGGTCAAGCTATATGCTTCCATTGAGCTCCTCGTCAGTCTCGACTGTGGATTCAAAGTGAATTAACCCATTAAACTCGGATGACAAGATTCTTGTCATTTGGTCAAATAAAACAAAAAATCATAAAACACCAAAATGTTTGATCAAACACCAGAAAAATATGACGTCATTCCTCGCTGCTCGCGACGTCGTATTTTTCTGGTGTTTGATCAAACATTTTGGTGTTTTATGATTTTTTGTTTTATTTGACCAAATGACAAGAATCTTGTCATCCGAGTTTAATGGGTTAATGTGTTTGAAAATATGAAAACCTCTTCACTGGGGACCATTCAATGTATGTATGTGTATATATATATATATATATATATATATATATATATATATATATAGAGTTCGTAACTCAATGTTCACATTGGCCGTTAGTAGACATAGATGGGGTAAGAAATTACTAATCATTATTATTATCATTATTTTATCAATGATTTATCTATAATTCTTTCATCTTTTCTAGGAATTATCAACAGTTTTCATGTGTAACAGAGGTTTCTTCCTATTTCTATTTATTAATTTATTATTTTTTTCCAATCTCTCTCTGTTACTTTGATAATTATCGTTAGAAGGTCTTGAACGCCTGAATGCGTTGCAAAACTGTCCTCGTTTCGTAATATATTTCTCTCTCTCTCTCTCTCTCTCTCTCTCTCTCTCTCTCTCTCTCTCTCTCTCCCTCTTTCTCTCTTTCTGTGTGTGTGTGTGTGTGTGTGTGTGTGTGTGTGTGTGTGTGTGTGTGTGTGTGTGTGTGTGATTCACCTTGGTCTTTGGATCACGTGTTGGACTCGTGATCGACAGCTATTTCCCCCACGGAAGAGAGCTCAGAGCTCGTATGACCGATCTATGGGTAATGCTTTGACCTTACACGCACACACACACCCAACTCCCAGCCCACGTGTGTGTGTGTGTGTGTGTGTGTGTGTGTGTGTGTGTGTGTGTGTGTGTGTGTGTGTGTGTCTCTCTCTCTCTCTCTCTCTCTCTCTCTCTCTCTCTCTCTCTCTCTCTCTCTCTCTCTCTCTCTCTCTCTCTCTCTGTCTGTCTATCTATACCTCTCTCTTCCTCTCTCTCGCATCTTCTCATCATCTCAACAAACTTGTAATTCTAAATATGCCCCTCTTCTGTACTTTTGGCTTTTCACCAAACGTTCCCTCCCAGTCTATGGCCCTGTTCACACTAGCGGTTTCAACCGCTGCGGCTCAATTTCAATATAAGTCGACGAAGGCGTTCACACCGCCGCGGTTTCCGTGCGGTTCAAACCGCTAGTGTGAACAGGGCTTTAGAGTCGAAGTTCTTTGTCGTCACCCAGGAAGATAAGCTCGTTATCACAGCAGATACTACAGAAATAGATTCAATTTGGAAGTAGGTAGAAACAACTTTGCCAACCGTGTAGTTAATGAATGGAATAAACTTCCTGCACAGGTAGTGCAATGTAGTTCAGTTCGAAGCTTTAAGAATCATCTAGATAAACACTTAAGCAAGATGCTGTAATGATTATAATTTATTCTATATTATTTGTTTTTGCTTTGTTATCATTTGTGTGTTTGTTTTTCATTTATTATTAGTTATGTGTCAATTTATTATTATTTACTGTTTACCTGTTTGTTTGTTATTCAACTATACCTATGCATTTATTTATGTATTTTGTTTGTTGCATACATTATTATAGTTTTTTTTATAATTATTATTTTATCATTATTATGATTTTTTTTTTCGCATCCGACCTAGATATGGACCAAAAGGTCTCCTGTCGGCATGCTCCGCCTTTGTAATCCTTTGTAATCCTTTGTAATCCTTTGTAACTCAAAACTGCAAACGATTTATATCACTTGATGACGGGCTATCACACTGGGCAAAATAGGGCAATGTGATAAGGCCAGCTGATTAAAATCGCCGATTTCATCTAATCACATTTATTCCCTGACGTCAATCCTTTCCCTCCTCCTCCTCCTCCTCCACTTCCTCTTCTTCCTCCTCTTCCTCCTCTTCCTTTTCCTCCTCTTCCTCTTCCTCCTCTTCCTTTTCCTCCTTCTCTTCTTCTTCCTCCACCTCTTCCTCCTCATCCTTTTCCTCCTCCTCCTCCTCTTCCTTTTCTTCCTCCTCCTCTTCTTCCTCTTCTTCCTCCTCCTCTTCCTTTTCCTCCTCCTCCTCCTCCTCTTCCTTTTCTTCCTCCTCTTCCTCTTCCTCCTCTTCCTTTTCCTCCTCCTCCTCCTCTTCCTCTTCTTCCTCCTCTTCTTCCTCCCCCTTCTCCTCTTCCTCCTCCTCCTCTTCCTTGTCCTCCTCCTCCTTTTCCTCCTCATCTTCCTCTTCTTCCTCATCCTCTTCCTTTTCCTCCTCGTCATCCTCCTCTTCTTCCTCTTCCTCCTTCTCCTCCTCCTCTTATTCTTACTCTTCATCCTCTTAATCTTCTTCTTCCTACCCCTCCTCTTCCTCTTCCTCCTCCTCCTCTTCCTCCTTCTCCCCCTTCTCCACCTCCTCTCCTCCTCCTCCTCTTCTTCCTCCTTCTCTTCCTACTCCTCCTCCTCCTCCTCTTCCTCTTCTTTCTCCTCTTCCTCCTCCTCCTCTTCCTCTTCCTGCTCCTCCCCTTCCCTTCCTCCTCGCCCTCCTCTTCCTCCTCCTCCTCTTCCTCCTCCTCTCCACCTCCTCTTCCTCTTCCTTCTACTCTTGTTCCTCCATCTCCTCTTCCTCCTCCTTTTCCTCTTCCACTTTCTCCTCTTCCTCCTCCTCCCACCCTTCCTCCTCCTCCTCCTCTTCCTCCTCCTCCTCCTCATCTCCTCCTCCACCTCCTCTTCCTCCTCTCCCTACTCCTCGTCCTCCTCTTCTCCACCTCCTCCTCCTCTTCCTTCTACTCTTGTTCCTCCATCTCCTCTTTCTCCTCCTTTTCCTCTTCCACTTTCTCCTCTTCCTCCTCCTCCCACCCTTCCTCCTCCTCCTCCTCTTCCTCCTCCTCCTCCTCCTCATCTCCTCCTCCACCTTTGACTCACAGTTTCCGGTCTGAGGTCGACGCATCGTCTCCAAGACGACAACAAAGACTCCGCCACGTTGGGCCAGTGCCCTAAGGTCGCCCCCGAAGGCGCCTGGGGGCTTGAGGAGGAGGAGGAGGAGGAGGAGGAGGAGGACGAGGAGGACGTCAAGCCCGCCAAGAGACGCGTAGGTCTGAATCACGTGACCTTAGACGTCACTAAAGGACGTGTTGACGTCATTCATGTGACGTCATCGTGTTATACAATGACCTCACCATATGTGATGTCGTGGCTGTGACGTCATCGTATAAGGTGATGGCGTCACTAAGTTGACGTCATTGATTGCCTCTGACGTCATAGATATGTCATTCTTATTCGGCAGGGTGACCATAGGACCTTGGTGGGATACTCTGTAGGGCGACCATAGAGCACTGGCGGGACGTTCTGTATGACGACCATAGGGCAATGTTGGAGCATATGACGACCATAGGGCACCGGCGGGGCCTTTGGGTCGTGGATGAAGTTGGAAGGTGTTTGGACTGGGTTTATGTGTGTTTTGTCTGACTAAGGTCACAAGGCGCAAGCCTGACGAGTCTTTAACATACGTATACTTGGACTCGTTACGTATGAGGCGAGAACGCCACCCCTGGATGCCGCCAGTTGGTTTAAGTCAACTTTAACTGCCGTCAGGTGATTTTATTACACATGGGAAGGGTGTGTGTGACGTCCCTGGACCTCGGTCCCCGCGTTGAACGTGGTTTTGGGGGTCCATGACCTCACAACTCTGAGCTTATGAGCGCTAAGGAAGCAAAACACAAACAGACAGACAGATCTTTGAGACCAGGGCACATCCTCCTCCTCCTCTTACATCTCCTCCTTCTCCTTCTCCTTTTCTTCTTCATCTTTCTCCTCCTCCTCCACCTCCTCCTTCTTCTTCTTCTTCTTCTTCTTCTTCTTCTCCTTCTCCTTCCCTCCTCTTCCACCACCTCCTCCTCTTTCTGTTCTTTCTCCTTCTCCTCCTCCACCTCCTCCTTTTGTTCTTCTACCCAACTTTTTCCCCCGTTATCATCATCATCATCATCATCATCATCATCATCATCATCATCATCATCATCATCATCATCATCATCATCATCATCATCATCATCATCATCATCTTGATCCCATTTCTCTCCTCCTACTCCTCATCTCCGCCATTGTTGTTGTTGTTCTTGTTGGGATGTTGGCTGGCGTGGCCACTTTCTTTGTTTGTGTTCCCTCGCAGTTGGTCTAGTTGTTGTTGTTGTTTTGCCCGTTACTACACCTGTCGCTCTGTGTGTGTGTGTGTGTTCTTGTGTGTATTTCTCTTGTAAACGATTATATATGATGTTGTTATGTATATATACACATATAAACCAGAGGATTTTTCACCTATCGAAAGGTCCGGGGTTGGTCAAAAACAAACACACATAAACAAAATACCCATGTAACTACTCCACCTGTGTGGTAGGTAGGATGGGGAGAGTGTGAGAGAGGAACGGATTGACTCAGTCAGTGATTGATAAGATGTGTAAGTGTGTGGTTGAATGGAAGGAAGTGTCATCAAGGATAATGTGGGTACAATGAGAACAGGTTGGGAGGTGTGGTTGCTTGGGAGAGCCGTGTGTCATTGTGAGAAAGATGAGGCGAAGAATGAGGCGTGTTGGAGTCAGTTGAACGAATGTGTGAAGGGGTTTTGGAGGAATGTAAATGCGGTGACGTTTGGGGATCTTAATGGTAGACTAGGAGATGAGCCAGTGGATGAAGTCGTAAGGAAGTATAGTGTGGCAGGGAAGAATGATAACGGAGAGATGTTGGAGGTGTCTTTAGAAAGGGAGTTGATGGTGTAGCAAACATAAGTATACTTGGGAAAGGATGCTAAGTCGAGAGGGCATTAATGGACTATGTAGTGGTGCATAAAGGATGATGAACCAGTGCTAGGGAAGAATTATAACGGATATATGTTGGAGGTGTGTTTAGAAAGGGAGTTGATGATAATAAACAGTGTAACAAACATAAGTATACTTGGGAAAGGGTGCTAAGTCGAGAGGGCATTAATGGACTATGTAGTGTTGCATAAAAGAAGGATTGGGAGAGTTTTACACTTATCTAGGGAAGAGAGCAATCTGACTATCATCTGGTGGAAGGGAGATTTAGAGTGGATGTAAGGTGGAGGGAATTGGAAAAGGAAGGGAGGTAGAAAAATTGTTGAAAATTATCAAGTTTATTTTTCACTATCCCCCTGTTTTGATATCCTCCTAACTCTTCCTTTGCCACTTCTATGACACTTCTCGGAACTCTGTTCATTGTTGAACGAAATAGATTATGTATGAGTATTAGGAATGGAGAAAATGAATGGTGTAAAGCGTATGTCGGGCCAGGCCAGGGTTCTGTGATGTTGACATGGTTGTTCAACGTGGGAGGTGAGTCAGTTGTTGTTTGCGGATGACACAGCACTTGTAGCTGATTCTGAGAAGAGATGACCGAGCTTGGTAAGATATGTGAGAAAAAAAAAAAAAAAAAAAAAAAAAAAAAAAAAAAAAAAAAAAAAAAAAAAAAAAAAAAAAAAAAAATAATGATAATAAAAATAGATAATAATAATAATACATACATATACCAAAGGCTTTTTCCCCCTTACACGGGAGGTAGCCAAAAGACAAAGGCATAGAAACCACTCCCACCCATTCCATCCCCTACATACTCCATTCCCCTCTACCCTCTTCCCTCCCTCTTATCTTGGCACCTCCTGGATGACAGGTCATCCCTGCATCTTGCCCACTGCCCTGGGTCAGAAGCAGTGTCGCAAGACACAGCACATCCACAGCAAGGCCGCTTCATTAATTCGGCGACCCCTCCTCTCCGTCCCCATATACAGAAAAGGAGAATAATAATAATAATGATGATGATAATAATAATAATAATAATAATAATAATAATAATAATAGTAAATGCAAGTGAGTGTGAAGGGTAAGTGGCTGGAGGAAAGGAAGAGTTTTAAGCATCTAGGGTCATATATGGCGGTGAACGGAGAGGGGTGGGTTTGGAAGTGAGTTAGAGAGAACAGAAAGCGGACAATGCCGATGCCACACTACACTACGTCACCGGGTGCGGCCAAATCACCTGGCGACAGCAGACGCCGCAGCGGCAGCGCCGGACAGTGTGACACTAGCCATAGGCTTTGTGAAGAAAATTGGGGAGGAATGGAAGGATTTTTATTTTACTTTATGTCTTATTAATTTATTTTATTATTTATTTATTTATTTATCTATTGGTTTATTGGTTTATTTTGTATTATTATTTCTCCTTTTTAATGGCCGCGTGGTAGCCCAGTAGGTATCGGGTCGAACTCATGAGCAGCTGGTCGTGAGTTCGATTCCCAGGACCCGTTGGTTTCCAACAGCCCCGGCCAGGCGGGGAGGCGACCCAACATCGGCCTAAAAACAGCGGTTTCTCACTTCCCACTTCGTGGGAGTACGATAGACAGAGTTTTTTTTTATTGTTAGAGAATCATGTTAGGTTTGTTAGATTGTTAGAGTGATCAGTTAGACAGGGTTGATCAAAGACTGCTTAACCCATTCAACTCCGATGACAAGATGTCTTGTCATTTGGTCAAATAAAACAAAAAATCATAAAACACCAAAATGTTTGATCAAACACCAGAAAAATATGACGTCAGTCCTCGCTTCGCTCGCGCTTCGCTGCGAGCGAAGCGAGGATTGACGTCATATTTTTCTGGTGTTTGATCAAACATTTTGGTGTTTTATGATTTTTTGTTTTATTTGACCAAATGACAAGACATCTTGTCATCGGAGTTGAATGGGTTAAATGGTTTGGGCACATGAAAAGAATGAATGAAGAAATATTAGAAATAATGTGTGCAAGGCACGGAGAGGGGGGTCGCCGAATTAATGAAGCGGCCTTGCTGTGGATGTGCTGCGTCTTGCGACACTGCTTCTGACCCAGGGCAGTGGGCAGGATGCAGGGATGACCCGTCATCCAGGAGGTGCCAAGATAGGAGGGAGGGAGGAGGGTGGAGGGGAGTGGAATATATGGGAAATGAAATGGGTGGGAGTGATTTCTATGCCTTTTTCTTTTTGGCTACCCCCCGTGTAAGGGGGAAAAAGCCTTTGGTATATGTATATATGTGCAAGGCAGAGGCACAAACTATAAAGTGGATGGATAGGTTGAAAGTAGTATTGGATATAAGATGATTGTCTGCCGAGCAGGTAAAAGAGAGTACTAAGGTACGGTTGCATGGAGGGAGATTGTGAATGTGTTAATGTGTGTGTTAACCTTAACATCATTAACAGGATATGAGTTACATTCGTGGAGTCTTGTGTATGTGTGTGTGTGTGTGTGCGTGTGTGTGTGTGTGTGTGTGTGTGTGCGTGTGGTTCACTGACCTCTCTATATTGCCTAAGGGATGTCTGGCTTTCTTTCTAAACTGTTTATTGTCTAGTATTTCCTAGGGATCGTCTGGTCTTGAATCTAGGTTCCCATGCGGACATTTAGACCTGCCCCATGGTACATCAGAACCATTCAATTACATCTTTCATTGATGATGTTGTGTTTACATAATTTCCTCATTAAAGATCGACTTTGGTATAAGGGAATTACTCTATATAGAAAAATATATAAAACAAATAAACAAATAAATAAATAGATGGATGAATATACAAGTAAATAAGTAAATAAGTAAATAGTGTGTGTTTGCATCCTGCTGTGGTAAGAAGAGGCATGAACCAAAAAGAACGGCAAGACGAGGGTGTTGTTCGTTTTCTATGATGGCATAATTTGCTCGCCGAGGTAGCTTGTATAGCAAGAGCTCTTAAGCTGGTGCTCGCGAGCACCACGGTGGTCGTATGGTTTTAAGCAAGGTTTACACGCTACGATAAATTGTAGCGATTTATTGTAATGAAAAGGTTGTTACAATTTGTCATTACGTGTAAACAGCGCTACGATCTCCTGTTTATTACACGTAATGACAAATTGTAAGAACCTTTTCATTACAATAAATCGCTACAATTTATCGTAGCGTGTAAACCTTGCTTAAACCTTGCTTTAGACAGATTCCTATAGATCCCAACGATAGTGCTCGCGAGCACTAAGTTTAATATTAAGATATGGGACTTTCGTGCGCAGAAAATGTTTTATAACGTCATAACCAAATATGGCAAACGATTGGACGTCGTTTGTTGATCAATCAGAATAAGCCAGGGTTGCCACTTTGGATATTTTATATCCAGATCTAGAGGTTTTTCATAGCGTCTAGAATTCTAGAAATGAATTTTGGTCGTTTGATATTAGATGTAAATCTGGTGGATTTTAGAATATATTTAGATATTTCTATATATGTTTTCAAATGTTTTGCCAATATTTATTATTATTATCGTATTAGATTAGTATCTACTGGGTTTTGAATGTACATGTTACAAATACTTCATATTAAAAATACTAAATAACACATTTTGTAACGAGTTTATCAAAATATTTTTGATCACTTGTATAAATATGGAAGCGTTTTTGCAGCTAGTAGTTTAAAAGAACTTGAAACGATTAAAAACGTTTTCATGCGTTTGATGACACAATCCAAAGCATTGTGATTGTCACCCAGTTAGTGAAATGCAGTGACTGCGTATGCATCTGCCAAATCTGAAATATTAAGAAAGTGCCGGTTGTGTTTATATAAACTTAACGGCTAAAGCTCTTCCCCAAAATGGATTTTTTTTTTAAACGCAAGCCGTCACTGGAAAATGATGCGAAAGATCAAGAAACAATACAAAGAGAAATTTCAGAAGCACAAAATAATAATAATAATGATAATGATAATAATAATAATAATAGTAATAATAATAATAATAATAATAATAATAATAATAATAATAATAATAATAATAATAATAATAATAATAATAAAATAAGAAAAACAGAAAACCTATTCTTCTCAAATATCTCTCGAAGCTAGCTACTTTCTTGTGGATAATAAAGTGAAATCAGAAACGCGAGTCTTTCTGGCTACCGAATTGTGAAAAGAATTGTAATATCCATAATAGACCTCTCAGCGAAACTAATCCTGTGTTTTCCTCGGATAAGAAAAAAAAAATTAAAAGAGATTAAAGACAATTTGAAGAAGTCAAAGAATCTGTTGTGCCGTCCTGCAAATTCCCAGTAAACTTTCGAATAAAGTGTCATTCGAAGTGTATATTGGCCAAAAGTTGCATGCCATACACAGCAGTGACGAGGTCGTAAAAGACTGTATTTTGGCTGCCATAAAAAATTTAGCTTCAAGTGTCCCGGATTAGCATAAAAAAATACCCTTCACTGCTGCGGAAATTATCCCTTTGCGTAAACGACAGCGATACAAGTAGAGTAGAACGAATCGCGGCTGCAGTTAACCCATTAAACTCCGATGACAAGATGTCTTGTCATTTGGTCAAATAAAACAAAAAATCATAAAACACCAAAATGTTTGATCAAACACCAGAAAAACATGACGTCAGTCCTCGCTTCGCTCGCGACTGACGTCATATTTTTCTGGTGTTTGATCAAACATTTTGGTGTTTTATGATTTTTTGTTTTATTTGACCAAATGACAAGACATCTTGTCATCGGAGTTTAATGGGTTAAGAAAGATTTGTGGATAAGGATAGGCAACTGCAAATGTTTTTTCTTTGGCGCTAGATGAGACAACGGATATTGCTTCTGTGTCACAACTAATGTGTATCATACGCTTTGTACAGAATGATGCTACGGTTATTGAAGAATTTTCAATAATGTTGCCACTTTAGACAGGAAAGGACGTGTATGATATTCTCATGAAGTTTTTCACTTCAGAAAACATAGATTTGAGTAAACTTGTTTCTATTGTTACTGATGGTGCTCCTTCCATGGTTGGTGAAAACAAAGATCTCACTGCCTATTTAACCCATTAAACTCCGATGACAAGATGTCTTGTCATTTGGTCAAATAAAACAAAAAATCATAAAACACCAAAATGTTTGATCAAACACCAGAAAAATATGACGTCAATCCTCGCTTCGCTCGCAGCGAAGCGAGGACTGACGTCATATTTTTCTGGTGTTTGATCAAACATTTTGGTGTTTTATGATTTTTTGTTTTATTTGACCAAATGACAAGACATCTTGTCATCGGAGTTTAATGGGCTAAAAACAGATGACAAAATCCCTGTTTTTGTTCATTACCATTGCTTATTACATGTTGAGGTGCTGTGTAGCAGACTGAAAGGTCAGACAAAACTCATAGATTTCCTGGAAGAACTGACAAGCGTCATCAACTTTTTATCTTCAGTGCCCCTGAATAAACGGCTTTTGAAAGCATTTCTTGAAAATTCGTAAGCTTCCCACTCTGAGCTTATTGTTCATGCTGAAATGTGTTGTCTGAGTCGTGGTCGGGCATTAGCGAAAATTTGGGGGATTCTTTGAAGAAGTAGTCCTTTTTGATTGAACACAAGAACGACAATGTTTTTCCTGACATTTTTACCGATGAATTTAAACTGACTTTTGCTTTCTTGGTTGATCTTTTTCATCAACTGAATGTTTTGATTTTAAAATTGCAAGGGAAGCAGATCAGTGTGTGTGTGTTGTATGAACAATTGGCAAGGTTTCAAACCGTACTTCAACTTTTCAGTTCCTAAATAAAGAAAAACAATTGTTTCATTTCCCAGAACTACAAAATTGAATGAAACAGAAAATGAACGTTGCCCATCGTATGTTGAAAGCACTCAAACAAACCTTATGACAGAATTTCAAGAGATGTTTGTCTTTTTGACGGAACAGGAAACCAGATTCCAGTTATATTCTCAGCCTTTCCAGTAGAAAACGTCTCCAAAACATTCAAACTTCAAGAAAGAGCAGCGCTAGAATTTGATTTTGCGGATATGTAGTCGTCCATATTTACGAAGTACTTCTTCCAGAAATAAGATATTTGTTCGTGTTTGGAACGACTTACATTTGCGAGATTGCATTCTCTGTCCTCAATGATATTAACCCATTACACTCCGATGACAAGATGTCTTGTCATTTGGTCAAATAAAACAAAAATCATAAAACACCAAAATGTTTGATCAAACACCAGAAAAATATGACGTCAGTCCTCGCTCGCTTCGCTCGCGACTGACGTCCTATTTTTCTGGTGTTTGATCAAACATTTTGGTGTTTTATGATTTTTTGTTTTATTTGACCAAATGACAAGACATCTTGTCATCGGAGTTGAATGGGTTAATAACAGAAAATGGGTAAACTCACAGCGGAACATTTGGAATAAATTCTTCGATTGGTTCTTCATGAACATACAGATAACACAAATTGATTTCAATTATAAATATATAACGAGTATTTTTGTCACTGCCCCCCAAAAATGTATATACCATAATTTTAGTATTATTATTTTTATTATTGTTATTATAATCATCGTTATTTTATTATTATTATTATTATCATTATTATTATGTATTTGTTTTAACGTCGCCAAATTCCCCCTTATCAGGAGGATAGGAGGGTGCCCCTCTCAGATGACTTTGTAGTGTGGAATTTAATTAACCATGCCCTTGGTCCAACTCACCGTTAGCAGGGTTCGAACAGTATTTTAGGGCAATTATTTGGGGCATTGTGGGTAGATGTACTATGTCCTGGTTGAAAAGCTAGATAATAATAATGATAATAATAATAATAATAATAATAATAATAATAATAATGATAATAATAATAATAATGATAATAATAATAATAATGATAATGATAATGATAATAATAATAATAATAATAATAATAATAATAATAATAATAATAATAATAATAATAATAATAATAATAATAATAATAATAATAATAATAATAATAATAATAATAATAATAATAATAATAATAATAATACGCATTAGGGCACATAAAACAGAAATAACAGCCTTAAGGCAAACTTATAACAAGCCTTGAAATAGTCATACGGGAATCGGCCAATCAGATCCTTATATGCTCACGACGTCATAACGTTTTGCTCCCGCCAACCAATGAGCGTTGAGTACACCCTATGCGTCATATCGTCGATTCTTGAGACAGCCAATCACGAGGGATAAATTCCTTGGCATAAATTGTCGGCTAATGTCGTTCACACGACAACAATGGCATATTTATCTAATCACAGACATTAGGATATAATGATCCGAAACGTGAAAGAAATGCGAGTAGTATGTCCGGTTTAGTTTCAATAATTCGTTTCCTTCGAAGTCGTCAAGTTACGAAAGAGGTGTGACAAGAGTTCTCTATGTCGACTTCCTGTGTTGCAGAAGAAAGCATAAATCCAATTTACTTTTTCAATTAAACTGAAATCCCTTCTTCAGCTGAATAAGGAAATAACAAAAAACGAAATAAAAAGAATGATAAGAAGAACAAGGACGCAAAAGAAAATATAAATAGAAAAGAAAAGTAAAAAAAATAGACGGCCATTTCCCGCGAATATCAAACATTACTAAAGCGACGACATCAACTCCACCCCAATTCACATATTTTCATTTTTACAAAAAACCGACAATTCCAATCAGTTTTAGGACATCATTAAGGCAAAAATATTTCTTTTTAAATAATACAATGACGAGTATGAAGAAAGAATTGGAAGAAGAGGAGGAAAAGAGAGAAGAGTAGAAATTCTAGGATACGTTCTTGATAATGTGTTGACATCGCTACTGATCGGTACAAAGGTCCAGTGACGTCATCATTTCTCGTGACGTCATAATTCTACGTCATCCTTTTCTCGTGATGTCATAGATACGCATTTACTTTTTCTGGAAAATGCGACTGTGTAGAACGACCATACAACACCCAGATAGTGTATAGACTATTTGACTAGTACACTGACGATTTGACTTGTATATGTACACATAAACTAGTGTAAGTGCAAATAGTCTAGTGTGTATAGTATTGGAATAGTGTATGTACTATATTAATATCTAGGATTACTAGGGAGTAGTTGTTAGTTTTTCTAGTATCACGCACGTACACATACACACATGTACACACACACACACACACACACACACACACACACACACACACACACACACACACACACACACACACACATGGAGTACGAAGACGAGGAGGAGGAGGAGGAGAAGGATAAGGAAGAAGAAGAAGAAGACGAGGAGGAGGGTAAGGAGGATAAGGAGGAAAGGGGAGGAGGAGGAGGAAGGCGAGGAGGAGGAGGAAGAAGAAGACGTAGGTACCTGTTTACGTGACGTCAGGGGGGAGGAGGAGGAGGAGGGGGGAGGAAGGGGGAAAGAGGTTGGAGGGGGGAAGGGTAAAAGGGGGAGGGGGTAGGCTTTTGTGCGTGACTGTAGGGGGGGGGGGCACAGAAAGGGGCTCCACATATCCAACACCTCTTTTTTTCTACTCTCCTCCGTCTCTCTCTCTCTCTCATTCTCTCTCTCTCTCTCTCTCTCTCTCTCTCTCTCTCTCTCTCTCTCTCTCTCTCTCTCTCTCTCTCTCTCTCTCTCTCTCTCTCTCTCTCTCTCTCTCTCTCTCTCTCTCTCTCTCTCTCTCTCTCTCTCTCTCTCTCTCTCTCTCTCTCTCTCGTTTCTCTCATTCTCTCTCGTTTCTCTCTTTCTCTCTCTCTTTCTCTCTCTCACTCTCTTTTTCTCTCTCTCTCTCTCTCTCTCTCTCTCTCTCTCTCTCTCTCTCTCTCTCTCTCTCTCTCTCTCTCTCTCTCTCTCTCTCTCTCTCTCTCTCTCTCTCTCTCTCTCTCTCTCTCTCTCTCTCTCTCTCTCTCTCTCTCTCTCTCTCTCTCTCTCTCTCTCTCTCTCTCTCTCTCTCTCTCT
>NC_134788.1:68913489-68915989 GCF_046742065.1 Oratosquilla oratoria | reverse complement strand
AGTTACAATACAATACTTCTTTCTTATCAAAATGCAAATGAATTATTTGAGTCGTTTGCAAATAGAAGTTTGTTTATATTACGCGCACTCATTGTCGTATAAATTGTCGTATCGTAGACAAATATTTTCCTATTAACATAAACATATCAACGTGTTACGGTAAAAATAATATTCTTACGTTGTCAATCAGAATTGATATTAGTCTTAATCAATTAAGTGGATTTTTCTTTAGAAAAAATAGATCAATACGTCTTAGTTTCACTTTAATGTAAAATAAACTAACATTAAGCTGATCAAACTTATATTAATCGTTTTAAATATTAAGTTAAAAGTCACCATGGGGCTCAAGGATTAGATAATAATAGTAATACTAACAATAATAATAATGATAATAATAACGGTAATAATAGTAATAATAATAATAATAATAATAATAATAATAATAATAATAATAATAATAATAATATAGTAATAATAATATAATGATACTAGTACTACTACTACTACTACTACTACTACTACTACTACTACTACTACTACTACTACTACTACTAATACACTGCTTCTGACCCAGGGCAGTGGACAGGGTGCAGGGATGACCCGTCATCTAGGAGGTCCTAAGATGGGAGGAAGGCTGGAGGGGTGTGGAGTGTTTTCGGGGATGGAACGGGTGGGAATGATTTTATGCTTTTTCCTTTTTGGCTACCTCCCTAGCAAGGGGGAAAAAGCCTTGGTATATGTATGTACGTATGTACTACTACTACTACTACTACTAATGATAAAAATGATAATAATGATAATCTCTGGGTACCTCGGAGAGAGGCGCGTCCCCCGGCGCTGTGGAGGTGCAGCCCCGAAGGGCCGTTTCTCGATCCCCGGACTTATTATTTTTTTTTTTTTTCATATGTGAAGCTGACAACCGACGACTGATCGCTTCCCAGGACCGTTGACACTCACTGTGGGGTTGAGGGTTTCAAGCGTGGGTCAAAATTTTCCTCGTGACTGTACACACACACGCACACACACACACACACACACACAAAGCCCTGGGGAACTCTCCTGGGCCTTTGTCCCCAGTGGCTTTGGGACAGTTGTGTGCATTCCAGGTCCCACGGCGGTGACATAAAAACCTGACCCACGTGGTTCGTCTTTGATGCGCTGATGTCACGTTGGCTAAAAAAAAAAAAAAAAAAAAAAAAAAAAAAAAAAAAAAAAAAAAATATATATATATATATATATATATATATATATATATATATATATATATATATGTATGTATATATATATATATATATTGTCCTCAATTTTGCCAATATTTGCAACTTCTACAGCTCTACAAGACGTACAAATACGATGACCATAACATCCTACGGGTATCCATATATCACTTTGTAAACAAAGACAACGATGCCACATGTAGCATAATTACCATTCCAACATTGCCACGTTTACATTTGCTGGCGAATGTATAAAAAGGACTCGATCCTGGGATAAAGGTTTCAGAACGGAAATCGCAAATTGCGGAGTTGATGTTGCGGAATTGTGTATGGGGAATTTGGAATTGTGATGTCGCTATTGCGGAAGGTAATGGAAAGCGTTGGATAATATTGCGGAAGTTAAAGGATATCGTTGCGGAAAGAGTTTGCGAAGCTGAAAGAAGAACATGTGTTGTTGCGTAAATAAAAATATCAAAGGAATTGCGGATTTTTTAGAATTATCAAACAGAATCCCAAAATTATTACTATTAGTGATGCGATAAATGATTGCTCTAAATGTTGCGAGAGATAAATAATAAATTTTGCGGATTTGAGGATATGAAACCTAAAAACGAAATTACATTTCAGTAGTGTTTGCCTAAGTTAAGGGACATTTACTAAAGATCATAGTTGCGGAAATTAAAACACACGATTGCGGACTTGTGTTTGCGGAAGTTGACTTAGATTGCGGTTCAAATATATGACAATTTTTCGCAAATCTTCGCACACACGAGCGACGGAATTCGTGTATGCGTGTTCGTGAAGCTGTGTACATGTGTATATTTGTGATTTCTCTTTAACGCCGTATTATTATCATTATTATTATTATTATTATTATTATTATTATTATTATTATTATTATTATTATTATTATTATTATTATTAGTAGTAGTAGTAGTAGTAGTAGTAGTAGTAGTAGTAGTAGTAGTAGTAGTAGTAGTAGTAATAGTAGAAGTAGTAGTAGGGGAAAGGCATTCTACGCTCGTCTGGCAGAGGTGATATCAGAAAAGACACAACAACCAAAAAACAGTATTGTATCGTGGATGAGATGTAGACTGTCATTCACACTCCTCAGATCAGCCCTCCTATGCCTGAGAGGTACCAAGTATCCACCCCCTAAATCAGCACATGTATAAAACCTCGATTTTGAGCAGACTGTAGTAGAGAGTAGGATCAATGAACTCCTGTATTGGGCCTCATTAGAATTATAGATAAAAGGGTAGTCGACCACAGTCATTGGCGGG
>NC_134788.1:68808325-68905489 GCF_046742065.1 Oratosquilla oratoria | reverse complement strand
GGGTGGTATTTGGTGGTTGTGGAGGAAGAGAAGAGAGTATCCATGTGTGATACAGGTCTTTGGGTGTTGTTTTAATGTTTCTTGGTGTGTGTGGGTGTTCTGCTATGTAGTGTAGTGGGTGTGATGTGTTTGTGGTGGCTGCGGCAAGTGTTTGTGTGCCTCTCATGTCGAGGTGGTCCTTGACTTTGAAGACTTTTGTTTCATGGTGTAAATGGTCTGTAGGTGTTGTATTTTGTGCAGCCTGAAATTGTTTTTAGGGCTTTGTTTTGTATGATTTGAAGGGTGTTGTGGTGTGTCTCATTGAGATAGGAGCCCATGCAGGACTTGCATAATTCATCACTGAGCGTATGCATTGTTTGTATATTGTTATATTAGTTTCTTTGTTTTGTCCAAATGTTGTTCCAGTGATTGACTTAAGTGCATTAAGTCTAGGTGTGCATTTGTTTTTTATGTTTGATGTGTTGTTTGAAAGACATGGATGTATCGTATGTTAGACCAAGAATTTTCGGTGTGTTTGTGTGTGGTATTAGAGTGTTGTTGATGTAGAGATGAGGTATGTATTAGTGTTCTTTTGTCCAGTTGGTGAGAAGTGTTGCTGTAGATTTGGTTGGAGCTATTTTGAGTCTGTTTGTGATGAACCATGTGTTGAGTGTATCAAGGTATGGCTGGATTATTTCTGCAGCTTTGCCTGTGTTACGATGTGAGCAAGTGATTGTTATGTCGTCTGCATAGGAAGAGATTTGTATTTCTGAGGTGTCTGGTGTGGGTAAGTTATGCATGTATAGATTAAAGAGCATGGGGGATAGAACAGAGGCCTGTGGTACTCCATTCTTAATGTTTCTGATGTGCGATGATTGGCCATTATATGACACATAACCATTCCCACCTGCCAGATAATTGGCCAGCCATCTTTTGGTGTTATTGTGCATGTCTGTGTTATATATTTTATTTGTTAGGTTATGGCGGGGAATAGCATCAAAAGCTTTACTAATGTCTAATGTTATAAGAAGTGTTCTGTGGTGGGGCCTATCTGAATTGATGCCATCTAAAATTCTTTGTGTGAGGTTTATCAGAAGAGTGTTTGTGGAGTGTAGTGGCCTAAAACCGTGTTGTGATTCAGCAAGGGGAATATGGGGTGTGACAAGTTTAAGCATTAGGCGTTCCAGACATCCTCCACTCTGTGTGGATTTTTTTTTTTTTTTCAGATTTCTTCCATAATTATCCTTTTTGAGTTTCTGTTCATGTCCTTTTGTTTTTCTTTTATCCCACTTTAATAAGTCTTCTCTGACAAGGACTTCCATGCCTTCCACAATTCACTAAAGAGCCAATACATCTCTTTCTCTTCTTTGTTCCAGGGTTGGTTTAGACAATCTTTGTTTGTATGTCAATTTTGAAAGTGTTGGTAACATCTTTTTTGTTGCTCTTTGGGTTCTTTCTAATTTCTTTATATTCTTTTTTGTGTTGGATGTCCATAGTGTCGCAGTGTACTCCAGTTTTGGTGTTATCAATGTGACTAATATTTTTTTTAACTATTACATCATCCAAGTAATTAAAAACCACTTATATTGATCTTAGTAAGTTGTAGGTGTCTCCAACTATTTTGTTTATATGCTTGTCTAGGGACATGTCTTTGTTAATAACTACTCCTAGGTCCTTTTCTGAGCTAACTTTAT
Source organism: Oratosquilla oratoria (assembly GCF_046742065.1). Lineage (NCBI taxonomy): Eukaryota > Metazoa > Arthropoda > Malacostraca > Stomatopoda > Squillidae > Oratosquilla > Oratosquilla oratoria. The sequence continues at coordinate 68,903,816 of NC_134788.1, read as the reverse complement.
TACTTCCTTTGTACCAGTTTTTTGTTGTCCTGATATTCTTTTTCTTATTTTCCAAACTCTATTATGCTACATTTCCTAATGTTGAAGTTCACTTCACACTTTTGGTTCCATTCCCAGACTTTGTCCAGGTCTCTCTGTAGTGATTCACAGTCTTTTTCTGTACTTACTTTCTTTAATAGTTTTGCTTCATCTGCAAAGAAGTTCATATAACATTCTACACCTTCATCCATATCATTTATATGCAGTATACCAAACATTATTAGAGCTAATACTGAAGCTTGTGGGACTCCACTTATCATTTCTTCCCAGGTCAAGTTTCTATTTCTAAGTGCCACCCTCATTTTCCTCCCATGCAAGAAATCTTCCATCCATTTCAATAACTTTCCTTGTACACCTGTTGTTTCAAGTTTTCTTAATAGCTTTTTGTGTGGTACTTTATCAAATGCCTTTTGTAAATCCAGGAAAGCACAATCTGCCCATCCATCCCTTTCTTGCATTATATTAACCTTGAATAAAAACAAATCAAGTTTGTGGCACATGATCTTCCTTGTCTAAAGCCAAATTATTTTGTATTCAGTACATTGTTTTCTTCTAGATGTTTAGTCCATCTACTTTTGATAACTTTCTCATGTATTTTAGCTATTGTGTTTGCAAGGGAGACCGGTCTTTAGTTTGTGGGGTCTTCCTTGTCTCCTTTATATATTGGCATAATATTGGCATTTTTCCAATCTTGTGGTACCTTTCCTTCTTTGACTGAGCAATCTATTATTTTGTATATTTTGTCCGTTAGTTCATCTATACAATCTTGTAGTATCCAATTTGCAATTCCGTCCAGACCATGTGATTTTCTGACATCAAGGTTTACTATTTGGTCCCTTGTTTCTTTCTGTGTCATAATTATTTCTTTCATGGGGGGGGATCTTTCTCCCTTTCCTTCATCACAATTGTGTGTATTTTCTTTTATGAATACATATAATTGCAGACAGCAGGCCGCTAAGATTCGGGAAAGCTGTAGGCAGCCGGACAGCACAACAAGATGGCTCGTGTTGCCAACCGGCGACGTTGCCACAAACCTGACATGTCTTTTAAGAACCACCAACTTGGAAATAGTGTGCCAGACAAGCAGAACGATAAAAGACATCACGAAGACGGAAATACACAATAACCAGACACCGGGCACCTAAGCCGGTGTTTATCGTATTCCGTGATCAGGATATGATCAAGTTTACATTGGAGAAACGTCACGCGACCTGAATACACGAATACGTGAATACCGTTACGACGTCAGGCATGATGTCACCACCAATGCATGTGTGACACATAGAAACAAGGAAAACCATCTTATGGACTGGAAGAATGCAGAGCTGCTGATACGGGAACCAGACAAAATCCGCAGGAAGTGTTTAGAAGCAGCAATCATTCAAGGAACGAACACTATCGAACAAAACAGGGGCATGTTTAACATTTTGCCTCACATTATTCCCCTAATACCCATGGCCAGCAAAATATTAAATATCTAAACCACCCTTTGTGGACATTTCGCCCACGGACGTTTGGGCCAGCATTCTCATCCTTTCCCAGTGTCCAATCCCCTCCCCTTCTCCTCCTCCTCCTCCTCCTCCTCCTCCTCCTCCTCCTCTTCCTTCCCCCCTTTTCTCTCCCCGTTCCCTCCTTTCCCCTTATTTAATCTCAAGCATTTGTATCTCAACTTGTACTTGAAAAAGCTGTAATAAGCGAAACGTCGTACAAATAAAGGCTCCGTCCTCATATGGTGTTTATCTCGTCAAACTTGTTGGCAAACTGCCACTTTTAAGCATATTTAAAATGTTTGTTCATAATTTCAGCCATTTCTACATCTATATATTCCACATTCCCTTGATGCAGTTTCACTATTTCCTGTTTATTTTTTAATTTACCATGTACATATCTGTAAAATGATTTAGGTTGATCCTTACATACATCTATTATGTCTTTTTCATAGTTTATTTTTTCTTCATTGCATATTTTTACATATTCATTTCTTAGTTTGATATGTATTTGCCGCTTATCCATTTTTTTTTTTTCCATCTTATCCTAACTTTCTCTCTTCTATCTTTTGCCTCTCTACATTTTCTGCTGTACCAGCATTTAATGTACACCTTTTCCTGTTATTGTTTTGGTACATATTTATCTACTTCATTATAGATTTAATATTGTCCATTTCTCTTCCATCTTTGTTTCTTCATGAAAGAAGTTTTCCCTATTCACTTTTTGAAAGAATTTTCTGAGTTTCTCAAAATCTGTTTTGTTGTACATTAGTCTTCCTTTTCTGTGTTTCCCATTTCTTCTGAAATATCCTTGATTAGTATGTGGTCACTCTTCCCAATCGGTGTCTTGTATTCCATTTTATCCACAATTTCAGGCTCTGATGTAAATATTAAGTCTAGTCATGATGGTTCTTCATTATCTCTATCTCTGGTATTTTCTTTTACCCACTGAATTATTGTGTATTCATTGGCCATGCCCAGTAGTATATTTCCCCAAAAGTCCTCTCCACCTTTCACTGTCATCTCCCAACATATTTCTTTAGAGTTAGTCACCCATAATTACTAAGTTTCCTTCTTTCAGTATTTCAATTAATACATTCTTTGTGTCAACATTTTGGAATGGTCACTCTCTGTCCAAGAATGTTTTTAAGGGCACTTATATCATTACAAAATTTCGACTTATGTCACTGTTTTCAATTTTTATCATAATCAATTCCACATTATTATTTCCTTCTGTTATCTTTGTCACATTTTGGCCATTCTTAGTCAAAAACATGACTCCTCCACCCATTTCCCCTCTCTATTTTTTATCCAATGATTATATAAACCTTGTCCCACAATAATTGGTGGTAGTGGACCTTGTAATGCCTTCTCCACAATTTCCATTATATACGGTTTTTCTTCTGCCAGATAGTCATATAATTCATTTAGTCCTGAAATCATGCCATCTATGCTGGTATATATTATTTTCATTTTTTTCCTTTTTCCTCCTTTTTGTTTCCTTTTTTTTTTTTTTTTTTTTTTTTTTTTTTTTTTTTTTTATACCATTTTCTCACCCTCAGGCCTAGTACTCTTAGAAAAAGTAATTCTTTTCAGTCTCTTGTTATTCTCTCTTTTTTCTTTTGTTTCATTTCTTAGTGTCTTTTCCCTCTTTCCTCATTGCTCAATTCTTTTTTATATCCATAAAGTTTTGTAATTTTCACTTTTTGGCAACTAAACTGTGTTAGTACTTCCGCTATAATTTGATACCTTAGTTTAATTTACAATGGTCTATTTTTGTCTTTAGGGTATAGTCCTATTCTCTGCACTTCCTCTATTTCCTTTTCTAGCTACATTGTGGTTTTCTTCAATACTATAAACTAATATCCACTTTTTTTTTTATCAACCGTGTCTGACCCAATTTTCTTTCTCTAATTACTTTAATGGCTGTTTCTTTTGCATTTTCTTCCACTTGTTTAACAATATCTTTAAAATCTATTTTTTGGTTTTCTTCCACTTTCCATTGATTTTTTATTCGTTGGAGATCTATCTCGTTTATGGTTTCTCCAATTTTCTTAGTCACCGCTTGTATTTGTTCTTTTACTTCTTTTTTCAAAGCCTCATTTTTGTTAGTATCTTCATTTTTCATTCTTTTATTCTCACTTTTGACTATGTTTAATTCCTTTTTTAGATCAATAAGCTCACTATTAATTTCAACATTTTGTTTTTTCAACTCATTCACTTCTTTATGCAGTCCTGTATTCAGCTTTCAGATCTATAATTTCATTTATTAGTTCTGTAATTGCCTGATTTAGAATATTTTTATACATTGTTTCCCTTTCCAAATCTACACCTCTACCTAGTATTCCACTTTCTTTTGGAAACACTGAAAATGCAATATTTTCATACCTTTGATTCCTCTTGGATGTTTCCATGTTCCAACTCTTGGGATGACACCTGATGGTGATTCAACCCTGCTTACCTCTAGTCTTTTCTTTGTTGGTTCATTATATTTTTGTCTACCTTCATCATCCTCCATTTTATATTTTAACCACTAAGTGAATTTACTCTATCATTTCGGTCACTTGATAGACAAAGCTCCCCTATCCCAGTATGACACCACCTAGGTGTTTCCTCCAACTTATCGAAAAAACACTGCACTCCAGAGCTCATTCTAGATGTCCACTCTAAAGTGTGGTTTATGTGTCTTAAACAATGTGACTTGTGTAACTTATTTGAGTCAGATGAACTGAATAAACCTTCCTTGAGTAGGTTTAGATTCAGGTCTTGTGAGCCCAAACATGGAATGCTATAAAGTTATATTAAAATATGACTGTTGGGGCCAGCTTCCAAATCTCATGACATGATGAAAAAGCTAGAGCAAAATTTGAGTCATTGTGGCTGTGGGTGAATGAGTATGCATGAAGCTATAGAATGATTTTCACATTTCTAATGAAAAAGTAGAATATATGATAGCTCCATAGCTAGTGTGTCACCCTATTTTATGATAGGTCATGGCATGTACGAATGGTTGGTTTAGGTACAAACTTGAGTATGAAAGAGTTTGTGCACAAAACTTCCAGTGTCCTATTAGAATATATTGCACACATTCAGAGATAGATGTCAATAATATAATTACATTTTTTCAGGATGAGGGTAAATATCATCACTTCTTTGGAAGAGCTATCTACAGATTCCATACTTGTCATACGATGAAAAGGACCCAGTGTGACATCTGTGGCACAATTATATCACTAGTCATTTTAGATATCACATGATGACCCACACTGGAGGGAAGCCTTTCCATTGTGACCTGTAAAGTTGTGCCTTTTCACAAAAGGGTTCTCTCACAAAGCATATCATGAGCCACACAGGAGTGAAGCCTCTCCAATATGATCTGTGTAATGTAGCTTTCTGACAAAAGAATCACTTCAAATTCCATATGATACATTGGAGAAAAGCCATTTCAGTGTGACCTGTGAGATAAAGCTTTCACTCAAAACTGTCACCTTAAAAATCACTAGATGGCCCACACAGAAGAGAAGCCTTTCCAGTATGACTTGTGTGATTCAGCTTTCTCAAAAAAGGATCCTCTCATAAAGCATGCAAGGAGGCACACAAGAGAGAAGCCCTTCCAGTGTGACCTGTGTGTTTCTGCTTTCTCGGAAAAGGGTTCTCTCAAACAGCATATGAGGACCCACACAGGAGAGAATCCTATCCAGTGTGGCCTGTGTGATTCTGCTTTCTCAGAAAAGGGTCATCTCACACAGCATATGAAGACCCACACAGGAGAGAAGCCCTTCCAGTGTGACCTGTGTGTTTCTGCTTTCTCGGAAAAGGGTTCTCTCAAACAGCATATGAGGACCCACACAGGAGAGAATCCTATCCAGTGTGGCCTGTGTGATTCTGCTTTCTCAGAAAAGGGTCATCTCACACAGCATATGAAGACCCACACAGGAGAGAAGCCTTTCCAGTGTGGCCTGTGTGATTTTGCTTCCTCAAGAAAGAGTCACCTCACACTGCATATGAGAACCCACACAGGAGAAAAGCCTTTCCAGTGTGACCTGTGTGAATCTGCTTTCTCAGTAAAGGGTAATCTCATACGGCATATGAGGACCCACACAGGAGAGGAAAGGCTTCTCTCCTGTGTGGGTCACACAGGAGAGAAGCCTTTCCAGTGTGGCCTGTGTGATTCTGCTTTCTCAGAAAAGGGTTATCTCACACGGCATTTGAGGACTCACACAGGAGAGAAGCCTTTCCAGTGTGACCTGTGTGAATCTACTTTCTCACAAAAGGGTCATCTCACATATCATATGAGGACCCACACAGGAGAGAAGCCTTTCCAGTGTGGCCTGTGTGATTCTGCTTTCTCAATAAAGGGTTCTCTCACACAGCATATGAGAACCCACACAGGAGAGAAGCCTTTCCAGTGTAGCCTGTGTGATTCTGCTTTCTCAAAAAAGGGTTCTCTTGCACGTCACATGAGGACCCACACAGGAGAGAAGCCTTTCCAGTGTGACCTGTGTGATTCTGCTTTCTCAAAAAAGGATTCTCTCACACAGCATATGAGGACCCACACAGGAGAGAAGCCTTTCCAATGTGGCCTGTGTGATTCTGCTTTCTCACAAAGGAGTGTTCTCACACAGCATATGAAGACCCACACAGGAGAGAAGCCTTTCCAGTGTGACCTGTGTGATTCTGCTTTTTCACAAAAGGGTGGTCTCATACGGCATATGAGGACCCACACAGGAGAGAAGCCTTTCCTGTGTGACCTATGTGAATCTGCTTTCTCAGAAAAGGGTAATCTCACATGGCATTTGAGGACTCACACAGGAGAGAAGCCTTTCCAGTGTGACCTGTGTGAATTTGCTTTCTCACAAAAGAGTCATCTCACAGAGCATATGAGGACCCACACAGGAGAGAAGCCTTTCCAGTGTGACCTGTGTGATTCTGCTTTCTCACAAAAGGGTTCTCTCACTAAGCATAGAATGACCCACACAGGAGAGAAGCCTTTCCAGTGTGGCCTGTGTGAATTCGCTTTCTCAGAAAAGGGTAATCTCACACGGCATATGAGGACCCACACAGGAGAGAAGCCTTTCCAGTGTGACCTTTGTGGTTCTGTTTTCTCATATAAGAATAATTTCATACAGCATGTGAAGAACCACACAGAATAGAAGCCTTTCTAGTGCGACCTCTGGGATTCTGTTTTCTCACAAAATGGTAATCTAACATATGATGATCCACACAGAAGAGAAGCCTATCCAGTGTGACCTGTGTGGATTTGATTTCTTACATAAGGGTAATCTCAAACCCACACAGAAGAGAAGCCTATTCAGTGTGACCTCTGTGATTCTGCTTTCTCACATAAGTGTCATCTCACAAAACATATGAGGGCCCACATAGGAGAGAAGCCTCTCCAGTGTTACCTGTGCAGTTCTGCTTTCTTACTAAAGATTAATCTCACAAAGCATACGAGGACCCACACTAGAGAAGCCTTTCTAGTGTGACCTTTGTGATGAAGCTTTCTCATAAAAAGAATTACCTCAAATATCACGTGATGATCCACAGGAATGAAACAATTCCTTTATGATGTGTGATTCTGCTTTCTCATGAGAGGGTTATCTCACAAAACATGTGAGGCCCACACGTGAGAGAAGACTTTCCAATGTGATCTGTGTGGTTCTGGTTTCTCACAAAATTGTTCTAGAAAGGACATGAGGACCCACACTGGAGAGAAGCCATTGTGATGCTACCTGTGCGATGCAGCTTTCTCACAAAAGAATCACATAAAAAAACATATGATCCACACAGGAGAAAAGCCTTTCCAGTACGACCTTTGTGAATCCTTGTTTCTTATTAAAGGTTTCTCACACAATATTTGAAGACCCATGCAGATGGGTGGCCTTTCCAGTGTGAGCTGTGCTATTATGTTTTCCAGTAAAGGGTTCCCTCATACAGCATATGAGGACCCGCACAGGAGAGAAGTCTTTCCACTGTGACCTGTGCAATTCTACTTTCCCACAAAAGAGTTCTCTCTCAATGCATATGACAACCCACACTGGAGAGAAGCCATTCAAAAGCAACCTGTGTGATGCAGCTTTCTCACAAAAGAATCAGCTCAAGTATCACAGGATGATCCACACAGGAAAGAAGGCTTTCCATTGTGACAAAAGGGTTCTCTTACACGGCATATGAGGACCCACACAAGAGACAAGTCTTTCCAATGCGACATGTATGATTCTGCTTTCTCATGTAAGGGGAATCTTGCACACGGGAAAGAAGCTTTTCCAATGTGACATGTGCGATTCTGCTTTCGCAAAAGAGAGTTATCACAATTAATAAAGAGGAAAGAGAGGATGAGAAAACAAAAAGACAAGAAGCTAAGGTGAGAGCAGAGTCAGAAAAAGAGGAATTCTATTGGAGAGTAGTGAATATGAAAGTGAGGAAATGGCACATAACAGAGAAAAACAAAAGGGAAACAGAAAATACAATGGAAGTAGCAGAAAATTAAGAGTGTCTTACACAAATATAGATGGCTTAATAACAGGATTGAATGAACTGAATGGTTATCTGAAGGAAAAAGAAGCGGACATAATGGGAATTGTAGAGACAAAATTGAAAGGTCCACTACCACCCAACAATGTAGGACATAGTGCATATAATTATTGGATTAGAAACAGAGTGAAAAAGGAAGGGGGTGGAGTAATGTTCCTGACTAAGAAGGATATAAACGTGAGGAATGTCACATATGGAAAGAATAGAGTAGAGATGATTATGATAGAAGTGGAAGACAAAGATAGGAAGAGCAGAAAGTTTGTGATGAATTATGTGCCTCCTACAACAGCCTTGTGGGAAGAGAGAGAACATAAAAGTATATTAGAAGACACAAGGATAACATTAAATAAGATAATGAAAGATGGAGGAAGAATAGTTATAATGGGTGACTTTAATTGTAAAGAAGTCTGCTGGGAAGAGATGACAGTAAAGGGTGGAGACGACTGATGGGGAAATGTACTACTTGATATGATTATTGACCATACAATGACGCAATGGATTCAAGAGAACACTAGGTATAGAAATGAAGAAGAACCATCGAGACTGGACCTAATAATCACATCAGAACCTGAAATAGTAGAAAAGATTGAATACAAGACACCAATAAGTAAAAGTGACCACATATTGGTTGAAATGGAACTAAAGGAAAAATACATAAAAAGAAATGAACAATATAGAAAAGGAAGATTGATGTATGAAAAAACAAATTTTGATAAAATAAGAGAATTTTTTAAAAAAGAAGACTGGGAGAGAATATACAAAGAGGAAACAACAGTGGAAGAGAAATGGAATATTTTGACTAGAATTTATAAAGGAGGAGTGGAAAAGTATGTCCCAAGACAAAAGCAAGAAAAAGAATATGTAAAGTGCTGGTACAACAACAGTTGTAGGGAGTTAAAAGACAAAAGAAATAAAGCTTGGACAAAATGGAAAAAAGACAAAAGACCTGAAAATGGAAACTATATACTAGTTATAGAAATGAATATGTACAAGTGTGCAGAGAATAAAAAAGAAAATACGAAAAAGATGTCATAGAAAAATGTAAAGATCAACCAAAACTATTTTACAGATTTGTAAATAACAAAGTGAAAAACAAACAAGATTTAGAGAAACTATGACAAGGAGGAGTTGAATACACAGAGGAAATAGAAATGGCAGAAATTATGAACAAGCATTTTAAATCAGTGTTTACAAGGGAGAACATACAACCTAGTGATATCGAATGGGAGGAGAAAGTCCCCCCTATGAAAGAAAGAAGTAACAAAGAATGAAATAATGAAACACTTGAGTGATCTTGATGTCAGAAAATTGCATGGACCAGATGAAATAGCGAACTGGATTTTGAGAGAATGCAGGAATAAACTGGCATACAAAATACATAGCCTAATAAACAGTTAATTGAAAGAAGGAAAAGTTCCAAAAGATTGGAGAAGAGCAAATATAGTACCTATATATAAAGGGGGAAACAAAGACCCTACAAACTATAAACCAGTCACTCGAACAGGCACAGTAGCAAAAATTTGTGAAGGAATTATCAAAAGTAGATGGGTAAGGCATTTAGAAAAAACAACGTACTAAGTCCAAGGCAATTTGGATTCAGACAAGGACAATCATGCGTCACAAACTTAATGTGTTTCTCTTCAAGGCTAATAGATTTAATACAAGAAAGAGATGGATGGGCTGATTGTGCATTTCTAGACCTGAAAAAAGCTTTTGACAAGGTGCCACATAAGAAGTTGCTTAAGAAATTAGAAAACACAGAAGGAATACAGGGCAAACTGCTGAAATGGATGGAAGACTTTTTGCAAGAAAGAAAAATGAGAGTGGTGATAAGAGACAAACACTCTAATTGGGATGAAGTGATAAGTGGTGTTCCACAAGGAACAGTTCTGGCCCCAATAATGTTTGCTATATATATTAATGATATGGATGAAGGAATTGAAAGTTACATGAGCTTCTTTGTGGATGATGCAAAACTGTTGAAAAAAGAATGGGAGTGGAGCAGGAAGTGGGAGATGGAGTTCAATACTAAGAAATGTAGTATACCGGGGTAATGGAATTTGGAAGAAGCAAAAAAAGAATAGAATCATATAAATTGGGAGAAGGAATAAAAAAAAAAGCAGAAAATGAGAAGGACCTGGGAGTCATTATTATGAATACCTGGTAATATGTTACCTGAGAAACATATAAACAAGATTTTTGGAGAAACTTATAATTTAATAAGAACAATCAAAGTGGCATTTACATACCTGGATGAATAAATGGTGAAGAAAATATTAATCACCTTGATAAGACCAAGCTTGAAATATGCAGCAATGATGTGGTCCCCAAGTACAAAAAAATGTATAACAAAACTTGAAAGAATACAAAGAGCAATTACAAAATTGGCACCAACACTCTCAAAACTATCATATGAAGAGAGACTAGCAAAACTTGAGCTACAGACATTAGAGCAAAGAAGAGAGAGAGGAGATTTGATAACTATTTGTAGAATCATGAAAGGCATAAAAACTATTGATAGAGAGGATCTAATAAAATGAGATGACAGAAATACAAGAGGACACGGAAAGAAAATCAAGAAAGACAGTTATAGAAGAGATCTAAAAAAGAACAGCTTTCCCCACAGAGTAATAGACATTTGGAACAAGTTAGATGAGAAAGTGGTATGTGCAAAAATAATACATGAATTTAAAAACAGTTTAGATAAAATGAGATATGAAGATGGGACACCACAAGCATAGCTCCCCTTCCCATAAAATACAACTAGGTAAATACAGGAGAGAAGCCTATCCAGTGTGACTTGGACAGTATATGATGACCCACAATGGAGAGAAGCCATTCCTGTATGATATAGCTCTCACAAAGCATATGAGGACAACACAGGATAGAAGCCTCTCATGTGCAACATGTGTGATGTAACTTTCTCACAAAAGGGTTCTCTCACAATGCATATGAGGACCCACAATGGAGAGAAGCCATTCCTGTGCACTGCAACTTTATCACAAAAGAATCACCTCAAATATCATGTGATCCCCCCACAATTGAAAACTCACAAAATTGGGAACAAGGACAGAGAGACAGGTTCCCCCCAATGAAAGAAACAGTGCAAAAACTATACAAGAATTTAAGATCAAACTGGATGCTGAAAGATACAAAAGCAGGTCACTATGAGCATAGCTCTCTTCCCATAAAAAACAACTAGGTAAATACAGGACAGCAGCCTTCCTAGTGTGACCTGTGTGATTGTGCTTTCTCACAAAGGAGGTCTCAGTCGTCAGATGTTGACTTGTACTGGAAAGAAGCCATTCCAGTGTGACCTGTGTGATGAAAAATATTCCCTCCAAGATTTGCGCATGTGTTTGTGCACACATTTCACAACTAGCATACAAAGGAAAAAAGTATGTGCACAAGGTTTTGAAAATGATGTTAAAATATTTTAATTAAAGTTACTAATCCTTTAATTTCATAACAATGAATTCAAAACAAAAAGAATGTGATTTTGAGAATCTGTCAATGACCTTTGAAATATAAGTGTACAATTTCATAGTTTTACACATAGTTTAGAGATCTTTTGTATGTTCAGCAGTTATACATCACCAGTACAAGTTCAGTCCAATGAAATAAATCTAGAAGGATGTTATTAGTTTTGTACCCTGAAATTAAATAGTCTGAATACTTGATACAATCTCAATGTGTTTTTTTATGTTTCAAATTCCATTTGGAAAAGAAAATCACTGTAATTTCCTGGAGAAACCTACATTTCAAAAATAACAAAAGGAGCAAAGAATATACTGATGGATATAAATGGCTACTACAAGTCATTGGAATAGTAGAGATATCTGGATAATAGAGGAACACTGAAACAATGCCAAAGCAAAAATCATAATAATTAAGATGAAAGGGAGCTGTTGGAAAGACCCATCCCAACTTTGTATTTTAAAAGTAAACAACAGGAAACGAAAGAAGGCAACAACTATGTTCGGTAAATAGTGCACACAGACATGGTTGTATTCTGTAATCTATAGCTATTTTTGAATTTACAAATGTTAAGAAAATATATACAAATAACAGAATTGCATAGAACTGGTGGATCTTGTCAGATTCAAATGAAGCAAAGGGTGTGAAGTGAAAAAGAACTGCAAGTGAAGAATGGCTGGATGAAATAATGAAAAATGTTGCACCCATTTACAGGACAGTTTCCCTGAGGATGAGGTACAAGAATGGTCAATGTGATTTTTCATCTGGTAGTGGACATGTTACTGCCCTTTGTCTTAACTATCATGATTTTCTTGCTGATGCTACAGAAATATTTAGTTTGATGTTGCAAGAAAAATTAGATACAAGATTATTTAAAATTTAACACATAGTATTAGTTGCTCTTCAGAATGAAGTTCTGAGACTTGGAAAAGTTGATGGATATTGGAGGAGCCTTTCTTGTCTCTAGTGCAGACTGTGGGTGAGGATTTAGTCCAATGAATTGAATAAAAAACAAACTAAGACACCGTTTAGGAGAATGGCATTTGGATATGTTTATATAAGTGAGAAGCTACAAATTTTATGGAAATTCAATGAATTTAGATAATGTGTATAAAGAGTGGGTGAATGCCGAAAACAAATATATATATATATAGAGTTATTTCTAAAGTTAGAAAGGTTAAATGTAATTGTTCCTTAGTGGTTTATATATATATATATATATATATATATATATATATATATATATATATATATATATATATATACATATATATATGAATATAAAATACATATTAAATATTTCTGTCAGCTCTGTCATTGTCACACAAAGGACTTGAAATAGAAAATCAGTGCAAAAATATATATGTCCCTAATCATTTATCTTATTTATAGAAGGCCAAATTTAGGAGGTATTTCTAATACACAATAAAATATTACACTAGATGGCACTTGGAAAACACATACCGGTGTCAAGAGTCACAAAATCGAAAAAGATGATTATGCCCACATTTTACAGTAAATAATAGCAGGGTCCACTTTGTATAAAAATTCATTAAATTTGTATGCTATACCTGCCAAGGATACAAAAAAAATAAAAAAAACCTTGATCCTCATACATATCCGAATCTGCCTCAAAATCTATTAACTTATTTCTTAGTCTAAGACATGCCTTTCCACAAAATTTAATCAAACTCTGTCTATAACTTTTTGAGTACAGTGGGAGTTTGTAATGACCTAGTTCCTTTTTTGCTGTAGAACTTGAAAGGGAAGGGGAAATAGAGTGTATTGGGGAAAACAGTAGGGCATAGCAATAATGTAGAGCAATATGTCAGTGTAGGACAAAATATCATTTTAGGATATAATGTCGGCAGAGGACAAAATATTACATTAGGATGTAATGTCAAAGGACAGAATATCACGATGGGATGTAATGATAGTGGACAAAATATTACTCTAGGCTATAATGTCACTGGAGCACAGAATATCATTTTAGGAAGTAATGCTGGACAGAATACCAAAGACCAGGTGGCTGGCGTGGAAGGGAGGGGGCCAAGGTGTACATAAGAGATTGGATGACTGTGAGGGACCAGATGTCTGTCATGGGGCAAATGTCCATGAGGCACTGAATGTTAATGAAGGACCAAGTGTCAATATAGAGCAAGTTGTCAATAAAGAACTAGATTATAATGTAAGGCACTATGTTGAAACACAAAATATGTCAAAAAGAAAGAATCATGAGTTTCTTTAAACCGTATACTTTAATGCTCGTAGTATTAGGATCAAATTGCAAGAAATCATTTGTATGTCAAAAGCAAAAATCTCAATAAAATAGGAATAACCATGACATGGTTAAATGGTGAAGAGTTTGAAACTGAATTCAATATTGCAGAATTTAAACACTTTTATAAGGATAGAAACCACAAGAAAGGTAGGGGTGTTCTGTTGTATGTTAAAAACAATGTGTTTTAGAGAAAATGAAACAGAATGCATATGATAGTTTGTGAGTAGAATTAACCCAAACAAATGGACAGAAGATTAATGTAGGTGTAATACATACACACATATACCAAAGGCTTTTTCCCTCTACATGGGGGTAACCAAAAAGAAAAAGGCATAGAAACCACTCCCACCCATTCCATTTCCTATATATTCCACTCCCCTCCACCCTCTCTCTTATCTTGGCACCTCCTAGATGATGGGTCGTCCCTGCATCCCCCCCCCCTCTCTGTCCCCTCATGCAGAAAAGGAGAAGATGGGGAGAAATCCCTTTGGGCTGCGTCAAACTTTTCTCATACTTCCTCACCACCCATCCCCCATCCACTCCCCCTCATGCATTACAGCATCATCTATACACAACCCCTCTCCATTCATCCCTATCTTCTGTCCTTTCTCGTCCTTCCTCCACAGACATTCCTCTCTTTTGTAATGCCCCTTTCACCCCATCCATCCATCTCATCCTAGGACACTCCCTCATATTCACTCCTTACATCTTTGCCTTCCACACTTCTTTTACTAATCTTTCTTCACTCATTCTTTCCATGTGTCCAAACCATCCTAATACTCTTTCATCAACCCTATCTCCCAGTTCCCTTTTTACCCCTGTTCTCCTCTTCACCTCCTCATTTCTCACTCTATCCAGCCTAGTAACCCCGATCATACTTCTCAGACATTTCATCTCAAACACATTCAAACTCCTTTCTTCCTATCTCATGTTTCATGTTTCTGTCCCATACAGTGCTGTTGGCACAATCACTCCTTCATATAACCTCCTCTTAGGATCCATTCCCAGATGTCTATTTCTCATTACACTTTTCAATCCACCAAGGCATTTACTCGCTTCTCTCAATCTACATTCTACCTCCACCCCCACTCCTCCCTTTCCTGTCACATTTGCACCCAAGTATCTGAAACTGTCCCCTTCCTCAAGTTTCTCACCCTTAATGCTCACTTCCAGCCTGCTGTCACTCTCTCCCCTTGTACATCTCATCACCTTACTTTTGCCCACATTTATCTTCAACTTCCTTCTTTCACACACCTTCTCAAACTCTGTCACTAACTTCCTCAATCCCTCCTCTGATCCTGCTACAAGTGCAGTGTCGTCAGCAAACAACAGCTGACTCACCTCCCACTTTTCTCCATTTTCTTTAATCATCTCCAACCCCTGACCCACTACCCTTGCATTCACCTCTCGCACCACCCCATCCATGTAAAGATTGAACAGCCAGGGCGAAATAACACATCCCTGACGAAGTCCCACCTTTACCTCAAACCATTCACTCTCTCCATTTCTAATCCTAACACAAGCTCTACTACTCTCATAAAAACTCTTGACAGCTCCTAGAAGCTTTGCTCCTATCCTATATATCTGCATAACCTCCCACAGTGCCTTTCCATCTACCCTATTGTAAGCCTTTTCCAAATCCATAAAAGCCCAAAAAAATCATCCTTATCTTTTCCTATAGCTTTCTCACATATCTGTCTTACCACAAAAAATCTGATCTACACAACCTCTACCCGTCCTAAATTCACACTGTTCCTCACCAATTACTCCCTATGTTCCTCTCCTAATCCTCTCAATCAAGATCCTCCCATAAGCCTTCCCAACTACACTCAACAAGCTAATCCCTCTGAAACTACTACACTCACACTTGTCCCCCTTTCCCTTGTATCCCCCGGCACTCTACCCTCTCTCCAACAAACATTAAATAACCTCACCAGCCAGTCCACCATCACTGTACCTCTTTTTTTTTTATAGACAATCTGCATAGCATCCATTCAGACCAGGTGCCTTACCTGCTTCCATCATCTTAACAACTGCCTTCACTTCATCCTTCCTTATTTCTCCTCCATTTTCCTCACTCGTCACTCTCATTTTCTTAGCATTTCCCACTGCAGCTATCTTTCCCTCCCTATCCTCCTTCACATTTAGCAACTCCCTAAAATATTCTGCCCATCTTCCCCTTACTGCCTTCTCTTCCATTATCATCTCTCCATCTGCACCTTTTACCTTTTCTTCTCTACTTGATTCTCCTCCTCTTCCTCTTTTAATTTCTTTCCAAAACATCCTTTTATTTCTTTCAAAATTTTCTGTCATACTCTTACCTCATTTCACATCTGCTCTCCTCTTTGCCTCCTTTACCTTTTTCTTTACTTCTCTTTTCTTTTCTTTGTACCTCTCATATGACTCCCTCGTCCTATTTTGTAACCAATCTGTTAAAGCTCGCTTCTCTTCCACAACCTTCTTTGTTTCCTCATTCCACCATTCACTACCCTTCTTTTTATTCCCTCCTGTCCTTCTTGTTCCACACACCATCCTTGCACACTTTGTGACTCCCTCCTTGAACCATCCCTATTCCTCCTCCACACCTAGCTCTACTCTATCCCTCACTCTCTCCCACTCCTTCAGCTTCTTCTTGTACTCCTTTTCCTTTTCATTTAAAGAGTTCACTCTAAGCACCTCCCTTCCTTTTGTCCCTTTCCTCTTTCTCCATCTATCCTCCACTCTCAACTTACCTTCCACCAAAAAATGATCTGATAGTCCCCCCACCCTCTCCCCTTAGCACATGTACATCCTTAACTCTTCCTATCATAATCCTATTTACCACTACATAGTCCATTAACGCTCTATCTACCACCCTTCCATCCACCACCCTCTCCCATGTGTACTTATGACTGACTTTCTTCCGAAACACTGTATTTGCTATCATCAACTAGAAATAGAAAATTGATATTGAAAATAAAAGTAGTCAATAGAAATAGAAGATAGAAATAAAACTTATAGTGTGGTGTTGTGACGCTGGTCAAAACCAGAATGGCCGTCACACAACTCGAGCTAGGGCTATATACTCGCCGAAGTCAGCAAGACGTCTCGACTATCCCCAGTCAGCCGCCAATCAGAAACTCGTAAAAGCTCTCCGGGGACCCTTCTGACCCGTCAGCCTCCTTTGAAAGGACGGCGCCTTGCCGAGACAGTCAGTTCTCCAGCAAGTCGGCTCGGGCACGACATCTCCAGGCTTCAAGTGGTCCTCCCTTCACTCCCAGCCCACGAGGACACTCGTAGGCTCTCACCCAACCGGACCTTCTAGCCCTGCAGTCTACATTTAATTCATGTATACATTACATCTTGTGTGCCTTGGTTTCATTTCCCTGGCTTGTCCGGCCGTACATCCACAATAGAATTAAAAATAGAGACTTGAAATCAGAAAATAGAAATAACAATCAAAATAGTAAAATGAAAACATACACATACATATACCAAAGGCTTTTTCCTCCTTATAAGGGAAGCAGCCAAAAAAAAAAAAGGCATAAAAACCACTCCCACCCATTTCAACCCTATCACACTCCACTCCCCTCCACCTTCTTCCCTCCCTCTTATCTTGGCACCTCTTGAACGACGGATCATCCCTGCATCCTGTCCACTACCCTGAGTCAAAAGCAGTGTCGCAAGACACGGTACATCCACAGCAAGGCCGCTTTATTAAATCGGCGATCCCCCTCTCCGTCCCCTCACGTAGAAAAGTAGAAGACGGGGAGAAATCCTTTCGGGTTGCGTCAAATTGTTGTCACACATAACCCCTCACCCCCATCCATTCCACCTCATACATCACAACATCATCCATATACAACCATTCTCCATTCACCCCTATCTTCTGCCCTCTCTTGTCCTCCCTCGACAGACATTCCCCTCTTCTCCAAAGCCCCTTTTACCCCATCTATCCATCTCATCCTAGGTCACCCCCTCATGTTCACTCCTTCCACACATCTTTTACTAGTCTGTCTTCACTCATTCTTTCCATACGTCCAAACCATCCCAGTACTCTTTCATCCACCCTATCTCCCAACTCCCTTTCCACCCTCGTTGTCCTCATCTCATTTCTCACAGCAAATACAAATATGAAATATAAATATAAAATAAAAATGTATATATCAAATGAATAGATAAATAAATAGGAAATACAAAATATGATCTATGAAAATATTAGATATAAAGGTAAATATTTAGTTTTGACCATGGGAGGAATATAGCAATAGAAAATTAAATATTAATTTTGTAAATTAAAATGTATCAACGGAGTATGCAATGTCGTGTGCGGAAATGAAAATAAAAATACCTTGCTACAAGCTAAATATGCTAATGAACGAAGTCGGTAGCATAGGATCGGGACGCCATGTTTGTTATGGTAGTGCCGACGTCGAGAAAATGAAAGGATGATGAATTCGTCTAAGGTAAACTAAACTAAACTAACCTAATCGGTAAATATTTAGTTTCGACCATGGGAGGAATACAACAATAGAAAATCAAATATTAATTTGTATACTCCACAAGCAGAGAGAGTGGTTGAAAAGCCCGCCAACGTCTCTCACGACGACGACAACGAGGACGAGCCGGATGACATCTAATTTGCAGGTAATGATTTATTAAACACAGGTTAGGTTAGTTTAGTTTACCTTAGAAGAATTTATCGTCCTTTCATTTCTTCGACGTCGGCATCTACCATAACAAACATGGCGTACCATTCGTCGTACACGACTTTGTTACTTAAGAAATGTGTTTTAGCACCTTTTTTGTTTTTCATTTCCGCACACAAAATTGCATATCACGGTGATAGATTTTAATTTACAAAATTAATATTTAATTTTGTATTGATTCCTCCCATGGTCGAAACTAAATATTTACCGATATAAAATATAAAACAGAACAGAAAATATAAATAGAGAAAATATATATAAAAAACCTACACCTCCACCTTGTTTGTTTACATATGACGTCATAGCCCGTCAAGCATTGAGTTGCACTCCTTCAGCTATTCATAGAGCTTGTTTTCGTAGCTGTGCTTTGTACAGGTGAAACAAGTGTGTCTTCTTGAATTTGTAAGTGCAGCGATATGGTTGTAAGATAGCTTAGTTCGGAAGGCGCCCAAAATACCTCCGCCCAGAATACCTCCAAAAATGCCCAAAATACCTTCATGCATATTGTGCTGTTTGTACTGCTTAGAAGGTTATAATCTTGAATTGTCAAGTTTATTGGAATAATTATGATTTGCAGAATGAAGATTTAGATGAATTACAGCAATGATCTGAAAGGTGGCTAATGAAATTTAACAAGTAAATGCAAGGTAATGCACATAGGTAAAAATAACAGTAAGTACGATTACAAGTTATTTGGAAATTCGTTAACAAAAGTGAACAGTGAAAAGGATCTCGGCGTAATTATCAGTAACGATCTCAAATCATCCATGCAAGTGATAAGTGTTATGATAAGGACATTTGGGAATAATATTGTAAACTATATTTAGAGTATAGAATCATTGATCCTATAGAAAGTATCATTAGAGGACTTTTTCATTCAGGATTATGGTAGTATGGTAGATCAAAGGAATAATCAATTCTATATAGAAATTGTTAATAAAGAGAATCAGACAAAACAATTGATCAATGGAATAATTGATTCTATAGAAAATTTTAATCAAAGGAATCAGACAAAACAATACAACGACTTCTGTTCACATGTTCACCCATAGGCAATTGTTTAATAAATTGGATACAATGGTCCTTAAAATCAGAAATTGAATTAAATAATGTATTTTACCCTATATCAGTACCTGGTTGCCATATGTAATGGCATATAGTAATTGGAGTCAGAGGTATCTTATTTTATTTTATTTATTTATTTATTTATTTGATTTGATTTTTGAAAATCTGCTTAATTACTATATGCCATTACAGATGGTGACCAGATACTGATATAGGGTAAAATACATTAGATAGGGTAAAATACATTATTTGATTTGAACATGTGAACTGAAGTCGTTGTATTGTTTTGTCTGGTTCCTTTGATTAGAATTTTCTATATAGAATTAATTATTCCTTTGATCTACCATACTACCATAATCCTGAATGAAAAAGTCCTCTAATGATACTTTCTACAGGATTCTATACTCTACGTATTGTTTACAATATCATTCCCAAATGTCCTTATCATAACACTTATCATTTGCATGGAGGTATTATGGGTGGTTTAGGAGGTATTTTGGGTGTGGGATTTTGGCTGGAGTTATTATGTCATGGATCCACTTAGTTCATGCGTAGTACATACATATACCAAGGCTTTTTACCCCTTACTAGGGAGGCAGCCAAAAAGGAAAAGGCATAAAATCACTCCCACCAATTCCATCCCTGAATACACTCCCCACCCACCCTGCCTCTTATCTTAGCACCTCCTAGATGATGGGTCATCCCTGCACCCTGTCCACTGCCCTGGGTCAGAAGCAGTGTCGCAAGACACAGCACATCCACAGCAAGGCCGCTTCATTAAAACGGCGACCCCTCCCCTCTCCGTCCCCCCATATAAAGGAGAGGAAGGGGAGAAATCCCTTCGGGCTGCATCAAAGTTTTGCTCACACACACTACCTCACCCCCCATCCCCCTGTCCATTCCACCTCATGCATCACAACATCTTCCATATACAACCATTCTCCATTCACCCCTGTCTTCTGTCCTCTCCCGTCCTTCCTCCACAGACATTCCTCTCTTCCCCAAAGCCCCCTTTACCCCATCCATCCATCTCATCCTAGGACATCCCCTCATGTTCACTCCCTCCACATCTGCCTTCCATACCTCCTTCACTAGTCTTTCTTCACTCATTCTTTCCATGTGTCCAACCATCCTAATACTCTTTCATCAACCCTATCTCCCAACTCCCTTTCCACCCCTGTTCTCCTCCTCACCTCCTCATTTCTCACTCTATCCAGCCTAGTAACCCCCATCATACTTCTCAGACACTTCATCTCAAACACATTAAAACTCCTTCTCTCTTCCTCTCTTATGTTCCATGTTTCTGCTCAATACAGTAGTATGTTTGCATTTGTTACTCTTCAATTCTCTTTTGGCAGTGTATTTGGCACTGAGCAATGGTAGGTAAAGGCACAAATTTTTTTAACTCTTAAGTTTTTGTTTGCATATGAAAGACAATTTCATTAGAAACAAAATACTTTTTAAATTTTTTAAATAACTTGAAAAATAGGCAATTTTTTTTTTTATCCTGAGTTTTTGGCTAGACCAGGGGTCCCCAGACTTTTCAGGTCATCGACCCCCTAGTAAAGTTTAAAATTTTCTACAGACCCCCAAACTATTAATTCACAATTTATATCAGTTTATTATTATTATTGGTGTTATTGTTATTAATGCTACTATTATTATTATTATTATTATTATTATTATCCTAGTTGTTATCATTATTATTATTATTTAGTTATCAATAGTGTTATTATCATCATTATGATTATCATTTTTATTGTTGATATATTGTTTTAATTCTTAACTTGTTTGGTCTCATAAATCACTTATGGTAATTCTAAAGTACCATAGTCACAGTTTTTGTGTTTGTGGATTTTACTTATTCTATTTGTTTATCTTTTATTTTGATCCGTTATAAAAGGGCCAAATGGCAACATTCATCAAGGTGATGGTGTTCCAATAATAATACAGATACTTTCACATATACAGGTAGTCGTCGACTTACGACCTATGCGACTTACGACTGATCGACTTTTCGACCACGAGGTGGTGCAATAATATCTAACATTTAATAGGGTAATAGAATTGTAATGTTATGCCTGGCAGTGCAGTACATTACTCTGCATGCTGCGAGACGCGAGTACGATAATTTTCGCAGGCTGCCGGCAGCGTCAGCATCCCAGCCAGCTAAATATTCTTTCATTTTGTTTGAAGTAAAATGTTTCCTAATTTTGCATTGCATTTTCTATTTTTGTATGATTTGCAATTAATAAAATATAAACTTTTTATGCCTAGGCTAGTTTGTTGTCGATAACAATATGTTCGATACAGTACTTAAACGAAAAGAATGTGTTTTGTTGAAATAAAAAAAAATCAAATTTTGATAATCTGAATAAACAGTCTTATTTCAACAGCTCATGTCTATCATCATCATCATCATCATCATCATCATCATCATCATCATCATCATGAAACCCAGAAGAAAATTTGTCTTGTCTCTAGACCTCTACTAGTCTTGAGACTTCTCGTGGTCATGGACATGGTTCATGACATGGAATACTGACCACATTATTAATAGTTATTTCATATACTTGCTATCTTAGCCATAGCTGGCTATGTAATAGGCATAGCATAGCCTGTGCAACATCTTAAAATTCATACCATAACAATGTAAGTATTATTTGTGAACAACACCCTCTATGACTACTACACGAAGTATCTCCATTATATCATGTGTTAACAAACATAACTAAGTATCGGAGAACATGCCTACATGCTGTGCATTAAGGCACAGTTGTCACATTACCAACAATCTTACAGTTGCTCTTTTCCGGGAGAAAACTGGCTAAAAAATAGGAATATTACATTAAAATATTCATATATAGGCACTTTATTTTTTAGATTTTTACTCAGAAAACTAATTTGCATTTAAATTGGTGATTATTATTTATCTATTATTTTTTTTAACTGGGCATACACTTGCAGAACAAGAAGACAATTTGATAATCCTGTGAATGTGCTGAATGCTACAAGCATTCAAACTGATGCATACCCATTCAAACGGGCCACAAAAGATGGCGGTGTATACATTACATTCACAATGGTAGCGCCGTCCACAGGTTCACACATACCTAGTAAGGGTAGTGTGGATATTTATGAAAATGTTTGCCAGTCTCACAGCATCAATTACCTATACCATTGGCTAGCTCATATCATTCTGATGTATTCTGAACCACAGATATAAGTAGTGCAAACTAATAGTAACGTCAGTAGCTGTTAGAAAAAAAAAAAAATCTTTATATTTACCAAGGGGCTAGAATAGATTAGGCCAGGTCTCACATCAGCAATTCTTACCATTGTCATTGGCTAGCTCTTATCATTGAGAATTTTGAACCCCATTTATGAATAGTGCAAATTAATAGTTATTTTGGCATCAATTTTTAGAAATTTGAGACAAGCAAACACTTTATATGTTATGAAGATATTTGTTGGTCTGGCAGGTGCAATTTTGACCAATATGATCACTGGCTAGCTCTTATCATTCTAAGTATTATGTGCCCCATGTGTAAGTACCTCAAATTAACATCAACATTGGTAGTGATTTAGAGGATAAATGAGGCTGGCAAGACTCTGTTTATCAACATATGCATCCTGTTTGCTTACATTGTTCTTATATTTTTATTTGGGATGGGGCTCCATCTTGTCTTCCAGAGTACAAAAATCAAGAATTTATGAAGTTCACTCTAAATTTGATATGCACTGGTTGTGATATTCTTGGGAGTAAAAACTTTTTGATATTCACTTGCATAATCTTGCATAGATACTGGATGCAGGTCATATGACCTAGATGTCCAGATCACATTCAGCTTGTTGGTATCATATTGGGACGGGAGCTATGTTGATCAAATTACCAAAATTATATATTAGGGTAAATTCACTTAGTGGTAGCAATTGAAAGTGGAGGATGGTGAAGATAGACAAAAATATCATGAACCAATGAAGAGAAGACTAGATGTAAGCAGGGTTGCATCACCATTAGGTGTCATCCCAAAAAAGAGTTGTAACATGGAAATGCTTCAGAGGAATCAAAGGTACAATTATATTGCATTTTCAGGGTTTGCAACAGAAAGTGCAATACTAGGTAAAGGTATAGATTTGGAAAGGGAAACAAGGTATAGAAATATTGTATGAAATCAAGAGACTCCATAACTTACTCTCTTACTCTGTTGGTTGTCAGGTCGGACAGCCCTTCACCGCTTTCACTATGCCTCTCCAGATGGTTCTATCCTCTGCCACCCTGTCCACATCCTTCCTCACTCCATCCATCCATCTGTACCTGGGTCTCCCTAATGGTTGTCTGCCCTCTCCTCCTCCTTCCATCACCTTCCTTGGTAGTTTGTCTGCCTCCATTCGGAGGCAGTGTCCATCCCACCTTGCTCTTCCCTGTATTTTATTGTGAATGTATGGTTGTCCAGTCTGATCTCTAATTTCCCTATTATGTCTTTGTCTCCATTTCTCTTTTTCTTCATCATATACTGGGCCGAGGATTCTTCTCAGGATATTGTTTTAAAAAAATTCCAGTCTTTTCTCCCTTTCTTTTGTCAGTCCCCATGTCTCACATCCGTACAGGACTGTTGGTTTTATTACAATGTTATATGTTTTTATATTAGTTCTACTGATGGTCCGACTCTTCATTACAGGTGCCAGGGCATGGTAACATCTGTTTCCTACAGCTATTCAGTTGTTTATTTCTATGTCCAATTCATTTCTCTCACTGACAGTGGATCCCAGGTATTTGAACTTATCAACTTTCTTCACACTTAGTGATCCAACTTACTCTTCTCCTGGTGTGTAATTGCCATTTCTACTTAGTTTCATAATTTCTGTTTCCTGCTCATATCATTTTAGGCCTATTTGTTCTGCTGTTCTCTGGAATACTGTAAAGATCTTGTTAATTTCCTCCACAGTTTCAGCCACCACATCGACATCATTGGTGTAAGCAAGGTGGGTTATCTGACCATTGGATAACTTAGCTCCACCTGGATGGTTGGTAACCTGCCTGACTGCTTTCTCCAGTGCAAGATTAAAGAGTAAAGGTGACAGCATACATCCCTGCCTAAGGCCACTGTGTATATTGAAACTGTATCTTTCCTTCCAACTCTTACTGTACATCTGCTTCCTATGTAGCACATTTTAATGAGGGATATTAATTTAGCTGGAATATTTAGTTCTGCCATTATGTGCCACATTGATGGTCTAGTTGTATTATACGGGAAGGGAGCTATGTATCTCTCAGCATCAAGTTTTTTCTTAAAATCTTGAATAGTGTTTGTATGCACTGCTTCTTTGTCTAATTTGTTCCAAGTATCTATCACTATGTGGGAAGCTTTTTTTTTTCAGATCTCTTCTGTAACTATCTTTTTTAAGTTTCTTTTCATGTCCTCTTGTTTTTCCATTGTCCCATTTCAATAAATTATTCTTATCTAAGATTTCCATTCCTTTCATAATTCAGTAGATAGTGCACACTATCATAATGCTTGCTTGAAATCTACAAATAGCTGATATAGGGTTCTACCATATTCGCAATATTTCTTCATTAGTTGTCGAACTGTGTGAATATGATCCATAGTTGATCTGTTTCACCAAAATCCACACTAATATTCCCCCAACTCCTGTTCTGTGTATGGTTTAAGCCACTTCATTAGAATTCTTGTGTATACTTTGTATAACACACATAGTAGGCTTATTCCCCTGTTACTTATAATAATATGTTGGAAGACACAAGGCATGCATTAAATGAAATACTGAAAGGAAGAAACTTAGTAATTATGAGTGACTAACTCTAAGGAAATATGTTGGGAGATGACAGTGAAGGGTGGAGAGGACCTTTGGGGAAATATACTACTGGACATGACCATTGAATACACAGTGACTCGCTGGGTAAAAGAGAATACCAGATATAGAAATAATGAGGAATTGTTGAGACTAGACTTAACATTTACATCAGAGCCTGAAATTGTGGATAAAATGGAATAGAAGAAGACCAATTGGGAAGAGTGACCACATACTAATTGAATTTGAACTAAAAGAGGAAATTTATTTGTGAAGAAATGAGAAACACAAAAAAGGAAGGCTAATGTACAACTAGACGGAATTTGGGAAACTCAGAAAATTCTTTCAAAAAGTGAATTGGGAAAACTTCTTTAATGAAGATAAAGAGATGGAAGAGAAATGGACGATATTAAAAGAAATCTATAATGAAGGAATGGATAAATACATACCAGAACAAAAACAGGAAGAGGTGTACATGAAATGCTGGTACAACAAAAAATGTAGTGAGGCCAAAGATAGAAGAGACAAAGCTTGGAAAAGGTGGAAAAGAAATGGGTAAGTGGCAAATATTGATCAAACTAAGAAATGAAATGATTGTATTGACAACACTGTGGGGCAGAAACATGGAACATAAGAGAGGAAGAGAGGAGTCTGAATGTGTATTGAGATGAGGCACCAGAGAAGTATGATAGGGGTTACTAGGCTGGATAGAGTGAGAAATAAGGAGGTGATGAGGAGAAAGGGAGTTGGTAGATAGGGTTAATGAAAGAGTATTGGGATGGTTTGGACACATGGAAAGGATAAGTGAAGGACTAGTAAAATAGGTGTGGAAGGAGTGAACGTGAGGGGTCGACCTAGGATGAGATGGATGGATGGGGCATTGGGAAAGAGGGGAATGTCGGTTGAGGAAAGATGGGAGAGGACAGAAGATTGGGGTGAATGGAGAATGGTTGTGTATGGAATCCCACAAGGTTCAGTATTAGCTCCGATAGTTTTGCTATATATATATAAATGACATGAATGAAGGTGTAGAATGTTATATGAGTTTCTTTGCAGACAGTGCAGAACTACTAAAGAAAGTAAGTACAGAAAAAGACTGTGAATCACTACAGAGTGACCTGGACAAAGTCTGGGAATGGAGCCAAAAGTGGGAAGTGAACTTCAACACTAAGAAATATAGTACTGTATAATAGAGTTTGGAAAAAGTTAAAAAAGAATATCATGACAATATGAAATTGGATCTAGGAGTGATTATTAAAAAAGACATGTCCCCAGGCAAGTATATAAACAAAATAGTCGGAGAAACCTACAATTTACTAAGATCAATAAAGGTGGCTTTTGATTACTTGGATGAAGTAATGGTAAAAAACATATTAGTCACACTGATAAGACTAAGATTGGAGTACACTGCGACACTATGGACATCCAGCACAAAAAAAAATATAAAGCAATTAGAAAGAAAATGGAGAAAAGTGGGAGGTGAGCCGGTTGTTGTTTGCTGACGACACTGCGCTTGTAGCAGGATCAGAGGAGGGATTGAGGAAGTTAGTGACAGAGTTTGAGAAGGTGTGTGAAAGAAGGAAGCTGAAGATAAATGTGGGTTGATGAGATGCACAAGGGGAGAGAGTGATAACAGGATAAAGGTGAGCATTAAGGGTGAAAGACTGGAGGAAGTGGATAGTTTTAGATATTTGGGTGCGAATATGGCAGCAAAGGGAGGAGTGGGGGTGGAGGTAGAATGTAGATTGAGAGAAGCAAGTAAATGCCTTGGTGGATTAAAAAATGTAATGAGAAATGGACATCTGGGAATGGATCCTAAGAGGAGGTTATATGAAGGAGTGATTGTACCAACAGCATCGTATGGGGCAGAAACATGGAACATGAGAGAGGAAGAGAGAAGGAGTCTGAATAAGTTTGAGATGAAATGTCTGAGAAGTATGATAGGGGTTACTAGGCTGGATAGAGTAAGGAATGAGGTGAGGAGGAGAACAGGGGTGGAAAGGGAACTGAGAGATAGGGTTGATGAAGGGATATTAGGATGGTTTGGACACATGGAAAGAATGAGTGAAGAAAGATTAGTAAAAGAAGTATGGAAGGCAGAGGTGGAAGGAGTGAATATGAGGGGGCGTCCTAGGATGAGATGGATGGATGGGGTGAAAGGGGCATTACAAAAGAGAGGAATGTCTGTGGAGGAAGGACAGGAGAGGACAGAAGATAGGGGTGAATTGAGAAGGGTTGTGTATAGATGATGCTGTGATGCATGAGGGGGAGTGGGTGAGGGATGGTGGGTGAGGAAGTATGTATGGAAAAAAATTGACGCAGCCTGAAGGGATTTCTCCCCGTTTTCTCCTTTTCTGCATGAGGGGACGGAGAGGGGGGGTCGTCGAATTTATGAAGCGGCCTTGCTGTGGATGTGCTGTGTCTTGCGACACTGCTTCTGACCCAGGGCAGTGGACAGGAAGCAGGGATGACCCGTCATCCAGGAGGTGCCAAGATAAGAGGGAGGGAGGAGGGTGGAGGGGAGTGGAATATATAGGAAATGGAATGGGTGGGAGTGGTTTCTATGCCTTTTTCTTTTTGGCTACCCCTCATGTAGGGGGAAAAAGCCTTTGGTATATGTATGTATGTAGAAAGAATCCAAAGAGCAATGACAAAGATGGCCCCAACTCTTTCAGAACTGACATACAAAGATTGTCTGAATTGGAACTACCAACTCTGGAACAAAGAAGAGAAAAAGGAGATTTATTGGCCATTTATAGAATCAAGAAAGGCATGGAAGTCCTTGACAGAGAAAACTTATTAAAGTGGAATAAAAGAACAATGATAAAAATTCTTTAATGAAGAAACACAGGTTGGAGAGAAATACATATACCAAAGGCTTTTTCCCCCTACATGGGGGGTAGCCAAAAAGAAAAAGGCATAGAAACCACTCCCACCCATTCCATTTCCTATATATTCCACTCCCCTCCACCCTCCTCCCTCCCTCTTATCATGGCACCTCCTGGATGACGGGTCATCCCTGCATCCTGTCCACTGCCCTGGGTCAGAAGCAGTGTCGCAAGACACAGCACATCCACAGCAAGGCCGCTTCATAAATTCGGCGACCCCCCCTCTCTGTCCCCTCATGCAGAAAAGGAGAAGATGGGGAGAAATCCTTTCGGGCTGCATCATTTTTTTTTTTTTTTTTCTTTCTCATACATACTTCCTCACCCCCCATCCCCCACCCACTCCCCCTCATGCATCACAGCATCATCTATACACAACCCCTCTCCATTCACCCCTATCTTCTGTCCTCCCCCGTCCTTCCTCCACAGACATTCCTCTCTTTTGTAATGCCCCTTTCACCCCATCCATCCATCTCATCCTAGGATGCCCCCTCATATTCACTCCTTCCACCTCTGCCTTCCACACTTCTTTTACTAATCTTTCTTCACTCATTCTTTCCATGTCTCCAATACCTTTAAAAGTTATTTTTTTGTTTTCTTCCACTTTCCATTTATTTTTTATTTCTTGGAGATCTATCTCGTTTATGGTTTCTCCAATTTTCTCAGCCACTGCTTGTATTTGTTCTTTTACTTCTTTTTTCAAAGCCTCACTTTTGTTAGTATCTTCATTTTTCATTCTTTCATTCTCACTTTTGTGTTTAATTCCTTTTTTAGATCTATAATTTCATTTATTAGTTCTGTAATCGCCTGATTTAGAATATTTTTATACCTTGTTTCCCTTTCCAAATCTATACCTCTACCTAGTATTCCACATTTGGAAACCCTGAAAATGCAATATTTTCATATCTTTGATTCCTCTTGGATGTTACCATGTTGCAACTCTTTTTTGGGATGACACCTGTTGGTGATTCAACCCTGCTTACTTCTAGTCTTTTCTTTGTTGGTTCACTATATTTTTGTCTACTTTCATCCTCCTCCATTTTATATTCTAACCAACAAGTGAACTTACTCTAACATATCATTTCGGTCACTTGATAGACAAAGCTCCCCTGTCCCAGTATGAATGACACCACCTAGGTGTTTCCTCCAACTTATCAAAAAAGCACTGCACTCCAGAGCTCGTTCTAGACATCCATTCTAAACTGTGGTTTGTGTGTCTTAAACAATGTGCCTTGCATCACTTATTTGAGTCAGATGAACTGAATAAACCCTCCTTGAGTTGGTTTAGATTCAGGTCTTGTGAGCCCAAACATGGTATGCTATGAAGTTATATTAAAATACGACTGTTGTGGCCAGCTGGGCCATTGCCCACTTCCAAATCTCATGACATGATGAAAAAGCTAGAGCAAAATTTGAGTCATTGTGGTTGTGGGTGAATGAGTATGCATGTAGCTATAGGTAATCTCTTTTGGCAGTAGCGCACGGGATTCGAACCCGATGCGCTTGGAAGTAAACTCCCAAACCGCACACACGCCTACGTTGGCGACATGCGTGAAGGGATTTCGATCCGGTCCTTACAACTCCCACTTGATGCAGCGGCCTTGGTGGTGAAACGGGTGGTTAATGGGTGTAGTAAGCGCCCTCCCCAATCTCGAGAGTCAGTTAGACAATGAGTTCCCAAGGTTTTATGCTGTTTAGTGGTCGAGCGGTCTAAGGCGTGTGTGCGGTTTGGGAGTTTACTTCCAAGCGCATCGGGTTCGAATCCCGTGCGCTACTGCCAAAAGAGATTATCTGATTGATGTCGCTGTCCACTAACGAATTTCTCAAATGTAGCTATAGGATGATTTTCACCTTATCTGTAATGAAAAAAGTAGAATGGAATATATGATAGCCCCATATCTGTTAGTGTTTCACCCTATTTTATAATAGATCATGGCATGTATGAATGGTTGGTTTAGGTACAAATTTGAGTATGAAATAGTTTGTGCACAAAACTTCCACTATCCTATTAGAATATATTGCACACTTTCAGAGATAGATGTCAATAATATAATTACATTTTTTCAGGATGAGGGCAAATATCACCACTTCTTTGGAAGAGCTATCTACAGATTCCATACTTGTCATACAGTGAAAAGGACCCAGTGTGACATCTGTGGCACAATTATATCACTAGTCATTTTAGATATCACATGATGACCCACACTGGAGGGAAGCCTTTCCATTGTGACCTGTAAAGTTGTGCCTTTTCACAAAAGGGTTCTCTTACAAAGCATATGATGAGCCACACAGGAGTGAAGCCTCTCCAATATGATATGTGTAGTAGCTTTCTGACAAAAGAATCACTTTAAATTTCATATGATAACCCACACTGGAGAAAAGTCATTCCAGTGTGACCTGTGAGATAAAGCTTTCACACAAAACTGTCACCTTAAAAACCACTTGATGGCCCAAACAAAAGAGAAGCCTTTCCAGTGTGACTTGTGTGATTCAGCTTTCTGAAAAAAGGATTCTCATAACGCATGCAAGGAGGCACACAAGAGAGAAGCCTTTTGTGTGTGACCTGTGTGTTTCTGCTTTCTGAGAAAAGGGTTCTCTCACACAAATATGACGACCCACACAGAAGAGAAGCCTTTCCAGTGTAGCCTGTGTGATTCTGCTTTCTCAAAGAAGGGTTCTTTCACATTGCATGTGAGGACCCACACAGGAGAGAAGCCTTTCCAGTGTGGCCTGTGTGATTCTGCTTTCTCACACAAGAGTAATCTCACACAGCATATAAGGACCCACACAGGAGAGAAGCCTTTCCAGTGTGACCTGTGTGATTCTGCTTTCTCACACAAGGGTAATCTCACACAGCATATGACGACCCACACAGGAGAGAAGCCTTTCCAGTGTGACCTGTGTGAATCTGCTTTCTCACTCAAGGGTTACCTCACACAGCATATGAAGACCCACAAAGGGGAGAAGCCTTTCCAGTGTGATCTGTGTGACTCTACTTTCTCACAAGAGGGTCATCTCACAGAGCATATGAGGGCCCACATAGGAGAGAGGCCTTTCCAGTGTGACCTGTGTGAATCTGCTTTCTCACTCAAGGGTCACCTCACACAGCATATGAAGACCCACAAAGGGGAGAAGCCTTTCCAGTGTAACCTGTGTGAATCCGCTTTCTCAGAAAAGGGTAATCTCACACAGCATATGAGGACTCACACAGGAGAGAAGCCTTTCCATTGTGGCCTGTGTGATTCTGCTTTCTCACAAAAGCATTCTCTTGCACGTCATATGATAACCCACACAGGAGAGAAGCCTTTCCAGTGTGACCTGTGTGATTCTGCTTTCTCACAGAAGGGTTCTCTCACACAGCATATGAGGACCCACACAGGAGAGAAGCCATTCCAGTGCGACCTGTGTGATTCTTTTTTCTCACACAAGGGTCATCTCACACAGCATATGAGGACCCACACAGGAGAGAAGCCTTTCCATTGTGACCTGTGTGATTCTGCTTTCTTAGAAAAGAGTGCTCTCACTAAGCATATGAGGGTCCACACAGGAGAGAAACCTTTCCAGTGTGACCTGTGTGATTCTATTTTCTCACAGAGGAGTAATCTCACACAGCATATGAGGACTCACACAGGAGAGAAGCCTTTCCCATGTGGCCTGTGTGATTCTGCTTTCTCACAAAAGTCTTCTCTTGCACGACATATGAGGACCCACACAGGAGAGAAGCCTTTCCAGTGTGTCCTGTGTGATTCTGCTTTCTCACAGAAGGTTTCTCTCACTAAGCATATAATGACCCACGCAGGAGAGAAGCCTTTCCAGTGTGACCTTTGTGACTCTGTTTTCTCATGTAAGAGTTATCTCATACATCATATGAGGATCCACACAGGAGAGAAGCCTTTCCAGTGTGACCTTTGTGGTTCTTTTTTCTCATATAAGAGTAATCTCAAACGGCATATGAAGAACCACACAGGAGAGAAGCCTTTCTAGTGTGACCTATGTGATTCTGTTTTCTCACAAAATGGTAATCTAACATATGATGATCCACACAGAAGAGAAGCCTGTCCAGTGTGACCTGTGTGGATTTGATTTCTTACATGAGGGTAATGTCAAACCCACACAGGAGAGAAGCCTAATCAGTGTGACCTTTGTGATTCTGATTTCTCACATAAGTGTCATCTCGCAAAACATATGAGGGCCCAAACAGGAGAGAAGCCTTTCCAGTGTGACCTGTGCAATTCTGCTTTCTTACTAAAGATTAATCTCACAAAGCATATGAGGACCCACACTAGAGAAGCCTTTCCAGTGTGACCTTTGTGATGAAGCTTTCTCACAAAAGAATTACCTCAAATATCACGTAATGATCCATAGGAATGAAGCAATTCCTTTATGATGTGTGATTCTGCTTTCTCATGAAAGAGTTATCTCACAAAGCATATGAAGACCCATGCATGAGAGAAGACTTTCCAATGTGATCTGTGTGGTTCTGGTTTCTCACAAAATTGTTCTAGAAAGCACATGAGGACCCACACTGGAGAAAAGTCATTGTGGTGCAACCTTACAATGCAGCTTTCTCAGAAAATAATCCCCTCAAAGAACACATGATCCACACAGGAGAAAAGCCTTTCCAGTATGACCTTTGTGAATCCTTGTTTCTTATTAAAGGGTTCTCACACAATATTTGAAGACCCATGCAGATGGGCAGCCTTTCCAGTGTGAGATGTGCAATTTTCTTTCTCACTAAAGGGTTCCCTCATACAGCATATGAGGACCTACACAGGAGAGGAACCTTTCCACAGGTCATAGTGACTATGACCTGTGCAGTTCTACTTTCCCACAAAAGAGTTCTCTCACAATATATATGATGACCCACACTGGAGAGAAGCCATTCTAAAGCAACCTGTGTGATGCAGCTTTCTCACAAAAGAATCAGCTCAAGTATCACAGGATGATCCACACAGGAAAGAAGGCTTTACATTGTGACAAAAGGGTTCTCTTACACGGCATATGAGGACCCACACAAGAGACAAGTCTTTCCAATGCGACATGTATGATTCTGCTTTCTCATGTAAGGGGAATCTTGCTCACAAGAAAGAAGCTTTTCCAATGTGACATGTGCGATTCTGCTTTCACACAAAAGGGTTATCACAATTAATAAAGAGGAAAGAGAGGATGAGAAAACAAAAAGACAAGAAACTAAGAAAAAACGAGATGAGAAGAGTCAGAAAAAGAAGAATTCTATTGGAGAGTAGTGAATATGAAAATGAGGAAATGGCACATAACAGAGAAAAACAAAAGGGAAACAGAAAATACAATGGAAGTAGCAGAAAATTAAGTGTCTTACACAAATATAGATGGCTTAATAACAGGATTGAATGAACTGAATGGTTATCTGAAGGAAAAAGAACCGGACATAATGGGAATTGTAGAGACAAAATTGAAAGGTCCACTACCACCCAACAGTGTAGGACATGGTGCATATAATTATTGGATTAGAAACAGAGAGGCAAAACAAGGGGGTGGAGTTATGTTCCTGACTAAGAAGGATATAAACGTGAGGAATGTCACATATGGAAAGAATAGAGTAGAGATGATTATGATGGAAGTGGAAGACAAAGATAGGAAGAGCAGAAAGTTTGTAATAAATTATGTGCCTCCTAAAACAGCCTCGTGGGAAGAGAGAGAACATAAAAGTATGTTAGAAGACACAAGGATAACATTAAATAAGATAATGGAAGATGGAGGAAGAATAGTTATAATGGGTGACTTTAATTGTAAAGAAGTCTGCTGGGAAGAGATGACAGTAAAGGGTGGAGACGACTCATGGGGAAATGTACTACTTGATATGATTATTGACCATACAATGATGCAATGGATTCAAGAGAACACTAGGTATAGAAATGAAGAAGAACCATCGAGACTGGACCTAATAATCACATCAGAACCTGAAATAGTAGAAAAGATTGAATACAAGACACCAATAAGTAAAAGTGACCACATATTGGTTGAAATGGAACTAAAGGAAAAATACATGAAAAGAAATGAACAATATAGAAAAGGAAGATTGATGTATGGAAAAACAAATTTTGATAAAATAAGAGAATTCTTTCAAAAAGAAGACTGGGAAAGAATATACAAAGAGGAAACAACAGTGGAAGAGAAATGGAATATTTTGACAAGAATTTATAAAGGAGTGGAAAAGTATGTCCCAAGACAAAAGCAAGAAAAAGAATATGTAAAGTGCTGGTACAACAAAAGTTGTAGGGAGTTAAAAGACAAAAGAGATAAAGCTTGGACAAAATGGAAAAAAGACAAAAGACCTGAAAATGGAAAATATATACTAGTTATAGAAATGAATATGTACAAGTGTGCAGAGAAGAAAAAAGAAAATATGAAAAAGATGTCATAGAAAAATGTAAAGACCAACAAAAACTATTTTACAGATTTGTAAATAACAAAGTGAAAAACAAACAAGATTTAGAGAAACTATGACAAGGAGGAGTTGAATACACAGAGGAAATAGAAATGGCAGAAATTATGAACAAGCATTTTAAATCAGTGTTTACAAGGGAGAACATACAACCTAGTGATATCGAATGGGAGGAGAAAGTCCCCCCTATGAATGAAAGAAGTAACAAAAAATGAAATAATGAAACACTTGAGTGATCTTGATGTCAGAAAATCGCATGGACCAGATGAAATAGCAAACTGGATTTTGAGAGAATGCAGGAATAAACTGGCATACAAAATACATAGCCTAATAAACAGTTAATTGAAAGAAGGAAAAGTTCCAAAAGATTGGAGAAGAGCAAATATAGTACCTATATATAAAGGGGGAAACAAAGAAGACCCTACAAACTATAAACCAGTCTCTCGAACAAGCACAATAGCAAAAATTTGTGAAGGAATTATCAAAAGTAGATGGGTAAGGCATTTAGAAAAAACAACGTACTAAATCCAAGGCAATTTGGATTCAGACAAGGACGATCATGCATCACAAACTTAATATGTTTCTATTCAAGGCTAATAGATATAATACAAGAAAGAGATGGATGGGCTGATTGTGCATTTCTAGACCTGAAAAAAGCTTTTGACAAGGTGCCACATAAGAAGTTGCTTAAGAAATTAGAAAATACAAAAGGAACACAGGGCAAACTGCTGAAATGGGTGGAAGAATTTTTGCAAGAAAGAAAAATGAGAGTGGTGATAAGAGACAAACACTCTAATTGGGATGAAGTGATAAGTGGTGTTCCACAAGGAACAGTTCTGGCCCCAATAATGTTTGCTATATATATTAATGATATGGATAAAGGAATTGAAAGTTATATGAACTTCTTTGTGGATGATGCAAAACTGTTGAAAAAAAGAATGGGAATGGAGCAGGAAGTGGGAGATGGAGTTCAATACTAAGAAGTGTAATATAATGGACTTTGGAAGAAGCAAAAAAAGAATAGTAGAATCATATAAATTGGGAGAAGAAGGAATAAAAAAGAAAGTAGAAAATGAGAAGGAAGTCATTATCATGAATAATATGTCACCTGAGAAACATATAAACAAGATTTTTGGAGAAACTTATAATTTAATAAGAACAATGTGGCAATGAATTTAAAAACAGTTTAGATAAAATGAGATATGAAGACGGGACACCACAAGCATAGCTCCCCTTCCCATAAAATACAACTAGGTAAATACAGAAGTGAAGCCTATCCAATGTGACTTGGACAGTATATGATGACCCACAATGGAGAGAAGCCATTCCTGTATGATATAGCTCTCACAAAGCATATGAGGACCCACACAGGATAGAAGCCTCTCATGTGCAACATGTGTGATGTAACTTTCTCACAAAAGGGTTCTCTCACAATGCATATGAGGACCCACAATGGAGAGAAGCCATTCCTGTGCACTGCAACTTTATCACAAAAGAATCACCTCAAATATCATGTGATCCCCCCACAATTGAAAACTCACAAAATTGGGAACAAGGACAAAGGGACAGGTTCCCCCAATGAAAGAAACAGTGCAAAAACTATACAAGAATTTAAGATCAAACTGGATGCTGAAAGATACAAAAGCAGGTCACTATGAGCATAGCTCTCTTCCCATAAAAAACAACTAGGTAAATACAGGACAGTAGCCTTCCTAGTGTGACCTGTGTGATTGTGCTTTCTCACAAAAGAGGTCTCAATCATCACATGGTGACTCATACTGGAAAGAAGCCATTCCAGTGTGACCTGTGTGATGAAAAATATTCCCTGCAAGATTTGTGCATGTGTTTGTGCACACATTTCACAACTAGCATACAAAGGAAAAAAGTATGTGCACAAGGTTTTGAAAATGTTAAAATATTTGAATTAAAGATACTAATCCTTTAATTTCATAACAATGAATTCAAAACAAAAAGAATGTGATTTTGAGAATCTGTCAATGACCTTTGAAATATAAGTGTACAATTTCATAGTTTTACACATAGTTTTGAAATCTTTTGTATGTTCAGCAGTTATACATCACCAGTACAAGTTCAGTCCAATGAAATAAATCTAGAAGGATGTTATTAGTTTTGTACCCTCAAATTAGTCTGAATACTTGATACAATCTCAATTTTTTTTATTTTTATGTTTCAAATTCCATTTGGAAAAGAAAATCACTGTAATTTCCTGGAGAAACCTACATTTCAAAAATAACAAAAGGAGCAAAAAATTTACTGATGAAAAAAATGGCTACTACAAGTCATTGGAATAGTAGAGATATCTGGATAATAGAGGAACACTGAAACAATGCCAAAGCAAAAATCATAATAATTAAGATAAAAGGGAGCTGTTGGAAAGATCCATCCCAACTTTGTATTTTAAAAGTAAACAACAGGAAACGAAACAAGGCAACAACTATGTTTGGCAAATAGTGCACACAGACATGGTTGTATTCTGTAATCTGTAGCTATTTTTAAATTTACAAATGTTAAGAAAATATATACCAATAACAGAATTGCATAGAACTGGTGGATCTTGTCAGATTCAAATGAAGCAAAGGGTGTGAAGGGAAAAAGAACTGCAAGTGAAGAATGGCTGGATGAAATAATGAAAAATGTTATACCCATTTACAGGACAGTTTCCCTGAGGATGAGGTACAAGAATGGTCAATGTGATTTTTCATCTGGTAGTGGACATGTTACTGCCCTTTGTCTTAACTATCATGATTTTCTTGCTGATGCTACAGAAATATTTAGTTTGATGTTGCAAGAAAAATTAGATACAAGATTATATAAAATTTAACACAAATGGTAATAGTTGCTCTTCAGAATGAAGTTCTGAGACTTGGAAAAGTTGATGGATATTGGAGGAGCCTTTTTTGTCTCTAGTGCAGACTGTGGGTGAGGATTTAGTCCAATGAATTGAATAAAAAACAAACTTAGACACCGTTTAGGAGAATGTCATTTTTGATATGTTTATATAAGTGAATAGCTACAAATTTCATGGAAATTCAATGAATTTAGATAATGTATATAAAGAGTGGGTGAATGCCGAAAACAAAAGAGGAGAAATAAGAAGTTAGAAAGTTGAATTAATGTTGAGAATTAGTACTGGACTTATTTTTATATATAGAGTTATTTCTAAAGTTAGAAAGGTTAAATGTAATTGTTCCTTAGTGGTTTATATATATATATTATATATATGAATATAAAATACATATTAGATATTTCTGTTAGCTCTGTCATTGTCACACAAAGGACTCTTGAAATAGAAAATCAGTGCAAAAAAATATATGCCCCTAATCATTTATCTTATTTATAGAAGGCCAAATTTAGGAGGTATTTCTAATACACAATAAAATATTACACTAGATGGCACTTAGAGAACACATACCGGTGTCAAGAGTCACAAAATCGAAAAAGATGATTATGCCCACATTTTACAGTAAATGATAGCAGGGTCCACTTTGTATAAACTTAATTAAATTTGTATACTATACATGCCAAGGATACAAAAAAAAAAAAAACTTGATCCTCATACATATCCGAATCTGCCTCAAAATCTATTAACTTATTTCTTAGTCTAAAACATGCCTTTCCACAAAATTTAATCAAACTCTGTCTATAACTTTTTAAGTACAGTTGGAGTTTGTAATGACCTAGTTCCTTTTTTGCTGTAGAATTTGAAAGGGAAGGGGAAATAGAGTGTATTGGGGAAAACAGTAGGGCATAGCAATAATGTAGAGCAATATGTCAGTATAGGACAAAATATCATTTTAGGATATAATGTCGGCAGAGGACAAAATATTACATTAGGATGTAATGTCAAAGGACAAAATATCACAATGGGATGTAATAAGAGTGGAGGACAAATTATGATGGGATGTAATGATAGTGGAGGACAAAATATTACTCTAGGATATAATATCACTGGAGCACAGAATATCATTTTAAGTAGTGATGCTGGACAGAATGCCAAAGACCAGGTGGCCGGCATGGAAGGGAGGGTGCCAAAGTGTACATAAGAGATTGGATGACTGTGAGGGACCAGATGTCTGTCATGGGGCAAATGTCCATGAGGCACTGAATGTTAATGAAGGACCAAGTGTCAATATAGAGCAAGATGTCAATAAAGAACTAGATTATAATGTAAGGCACGATGTTGAAACACAAAATATGTCAAAAAGAAAGAATCATGAGTTTCTTAAAACCATATACTTTAATGCTCGTAGTATTAGGATCAAATTGCAAGAAATCCAGTTGTATGTCAAAAGC
Source organism: Oratosquilla oratoria (assembly GCF_046742065.1). Classification (NCBI taxonomy): domain Eukaryota; kingdom Metazoa; phylum Arthropoda; class Malacostraca; order Stomatopoda; family Squillidae; genus Oratosquilla; species Oratosquilla oratoria. The sequence continues at coordinate 68,864,808 of NC_134788.1, read as the reverse complement.
AAAAATCTCAATATAATAGGAATAACCAAGACATGGTTAAATGGTGAAGAGTTTGAAACTGAATTCAATATTGCAGAATTTAAACACTTTTATAAGGATAGAAACTACAAGAAAGGTAGGGGTGTTCTGTTGTATGTTAAAAACCATGTGTTTTAGAGAAAATGAAACAGGATGCATATGATAGTTTGTGAGTAGAATTAACCCAAACAAATGGACAAAAAATTAATGTAGGTGTAATACATACATATATCAAAGGCTTTTTCCCTCTACACAGGGGGTAGCCAAAAAGAAAAGGGCATAGAAACCACTCCCACCCATTCCATTTCCTATATATTCCACTCCCCTCCACCCTCCTCCCTCCCTCTTATCTTGGCATCTCCTGGATGATGGGTCATCCCTGCATCCTGTCCACTGCCCTGGGTCAGAAGCAGCGTCGCAAGACACAACACATCCACAGCAACACTGCTTCATAAATTCGGTGACCCCCCCCTCTCCATCCCCTCATACAGAAAAGAAGATGGGGAGAAATCCCTTTGGGCTGCGTCAAACTTTTCTCATACATACTTCCTCACCACCCATCCCCACCCACTCCCCCTCATGCATCACAGCATCATCTATACACAACCCCTCTCCATTCACCCCTATCTTCTGTCCTCTCCTGTCCTTCCTCCACAGACATTCCTCTCTTTTGTAATACCCCTTTCACCCCATCCATCCATCTCATCCTAGGACGCTCCCTTATATTCACTCCTTCCACACTTCTTTTACTAATCTTTCTTTACTCATTCTTTCCAAGTGTCCAAACCATCCTAATACTGTTTTATCAACCCTATCTCCCAGTTCCCTTTTTACCCCTGTTCTCCTCTTGACCTCCTCATTTCTCACTCTATCCAGCCCAGTAACCCCTGTCATACTTCTCAGACATTTAATCTCATTCTTTCTCCTTCTTTCTCTCTTTTCTTCGTTTTCTTTTCTTTTTTTATCTACCAAAGCCCATGACGTCACGACGCATGCGCAAAAGACAACAAACCCAAAGACGACCAACGATCAACCTAAAATTCAAAATTATTTGTTTCCCTTCTTTTCTTTCTCTCTTTCTCTCTTTTCTTTGTTATTTAATGTTGAATTCGTTGTTTAATTTTCTTCTTTTTTTATCTCTTTTTTTTATCTACCAATCTCTACCCATGACGTCACGGCGCATGCGCAGAAGACAACATACTCATATGTATAAGTTACATGTTCCATGTATTGAGTAGCTGATTTGATTTGATTTGATTTTATTCGGATTCAATCATATATACAATAACATACAATACATGTAAGACATAGTAAATACAATTGTATATCCGAGGATGGCACAGAAAGTCAAAAGACTTATTTCCACTGTGGTCCTCACAAAAAATGATATATTATAAATAGGAAAAGATTGTCATAATACAAGCTAGGCTAGAAAAAAAAAGTCAAAATTGACTGACATGAACAGCGGCGGCGCCAGGAATTTTTAGTTGGGGAGGTTAAGGGGGGGGGGCTGAGCAAAATTTTTGGGGGGCTTATAGTACTATGATTTCCGCGTTAGCGGAAATCCAAAAGGCATAGTCCAAGGTCCGCCATGGAGTCAAAGGGGCCGGCCTAGGGGCACCACCCTGATGGGAGCTCTGCTAAGATTTTTTTTTTTTTTGGGGTGGGGGGGAGGGGGGCTGAGGAGGGACTCAACATGTTCACGAGGGGAGGGGGTGTCTCAGAAAATAAACTCAGATGATGATCATTCACGAATATCTGAACATGGGAAGCATACCATGCTGTTTTGATCCCAGTAAAATAGTTTATTTTCTAACCTCACTTATCTATTGTTCGAGTGAGGTATATCGAGTTCCCAAACCCAATGCTGGAGATATATTATTATCCCTTCACTGAGCTGCTATTCCACTTAGGTTGCAAAAAATGACACGGTACTTTGGGCAGGATTGTAATCAAAACCCCCTCTACATGCTCTGCATGCTGTGACTAGGGTTTCTTGAGCTGGATTAAATGTCTATGAATGGGGTATTATTGTATGTCAATCATCAAATTGTGTAATTGGGTAAGGAAGGAAATCAAGTGTATATTTTTGCCGTGACCAATTCATCATGCAGTACATGTCATAGGAAATTCAGGGCCAATGTGGAAATTCAAAAGCTTCTTATATAGTATTGTGGGCCCTGGCATCTAACCACCCTTTTAATCCATGTAGCATATACGTCTGTGTAAATTGCTTCATGAAACATTACTTGAAGTAGGCTATATTTCTTCAATTATCGAATAAACAAAAATTGAAATAAAAACAAAAAACAAAAAGGTTTTAAGGTTTGTAAAACATTTATATGAATGAAAATGAAATTCATATATAGCTGAACAAACACTTTTGAAACATAAGCACTTCCCTAGAAACTATTTACATATTTCGATAACAAAAATGTAATCCTCTTGCTAAACTTAATTGCAAGTTGTTCCTTAAGAATAGTTTTAAAAACAGATAGAAATACATGTTTTCTTCATTCAGTGTCCTTCATATGAAAAAAACAGTAATTCCTTGATGTTTGGCATTTCATGGATTTCAACCACAAACAGATAAAGTTAAAAAAAGAAGAGAAACTCACGATGATATATCTCAGGAAGTACATTGTTCCTATGGTTGGCAGCAAATGCATCGATAATCATATCCCTGTCTAACATCTTTGCTTTTTGGGAATTGATGTTTAATACTCCAAGATTACTGCTACTTTTGTCACCGCTACTGTTACACAAGTAGGTTTTCAGTTGCTTTAGGCACGAAAAGCTTCTTTCACATGATGCTGAGTTAACTGGAAGAGTAACATTAATACGCACTAGCTTATACAAATCTATGAATGCATCTTTGTACGCTTGGAGCATGATGGCAAGTTGCATAGGTGTGTCCACTTCCATTCCCTGCTCCTGCTTTCTGGCAATCAACCTTCTTAGTTGGTGCAGCTCTACAGATAGATCTTTGTCCTCCACCGTGTCCACCCCGTAATTTGCAGCCATTCCTGATAGATAGCTTTTCCTTGTTCAAAAAGGTTGGATGATTGGGGTTGAGGGCAGATACTCCAATAGGTGCCTGACATGCATCGCCGGAAAACCTTCTCAACTCGCTGAGAAACTTGTCTATCACGGAGTAGTAAATCCGTCTCTTGGTTACATCAGCGTCATTCGAATCATCATCTTGTCCTATGCCGGATGTTATGACAAACTCATCCAAGTATCGACGGGCTGCCCTTTGCCTCTGACGTGCAAGTTGTCTGCGAATCCCTACAGTCTGGCACAATTCTTCAGCATGATTTCGTAGTTGCTCCCAACTCTCTTCGTTTCTCATCTCTGTGAGACTAGACATCACTGCTTCAATCAAATCAACTGCTGAGGCAAGCTGGAGATCGGGGGACTGGAGTTGATCTGACAAGGTTTTCGTCAAATGCAGCAAACTCTCCATGAACACCAGATTCGTCACAAAATGGTGATCCAGAAGGGCAGTGAGTGACCTTGCTCCACTGGCCCTGTCCACATTTCCCCCTTCCATTAAATGTTTAGGGTTGTAACGATGGCAGGCAAGGTCCTCTTAACAGCTTGGCAGGCTAAGTGTTGGCATGCCCATCTGGTGTCCGATAACCATTTGAGTTCTATATGTGGTCTTTCTGGGTTCAGCTCCTTTTGGAATTTTAGAAATTCCTCATACACCACCGACGAGGAGAAAAAAATTGTACAGTGATTGGATTGAGACGAAAAACTGAGATTGACCTTATATTGTTTACACAGTAAACTAAAACGAGGTTTAGCCTATGAGCATAGCTGTGGATGTATACAGCCTGTGAAACATCTCTTCTGAATCTTTCTTGGACCCTATTGGTGCAACCCGACATAACTGCCGCTCCATCATAGCACTGACCGACACAGGTATTGTGGTCAATTTTACTTTTGGCTAAAGTTTCTTTTATCGTCTGGAGTAACGATTCTGCATCAAGGCCTTCAGCTGGTGTGAAATCCAAGAATTCTTCATGAAGTTCCTGATCATGGAGATACCTCACAGCAATAGAGATCTGCTCCTTCTTCGCTATATCCTTCGTTTCGTCCACCATGATGGCAAAGTGCACTGCTTGTTTCACCCCATCACTTATCTCCTTTCTGATCATAACTGCCATAATTTCAAATAATTCATTGTGAATATCGTGGTGAGTACATTTTGCATTCCCCGGACCGTTAACTTTTTTGTAACTGTATGATCATACTTGGCTAGCACATTAACCCATTAAACTCCAATGACAAGAATATTGTAATTCCAAAAAAGTTTCCTCGATTGTCGGATTCATCCCCTTCTCTGTGCTCTCTCTGGGCAACATTTTGACATGCTGTATTGAGAAGTACATCAATAACTGCTTTAATGTACCGCCGATTATCCACCACTGTCTTGGCATGCCCAGCATCAATGGCTTGATAAATTGTTGCCCCTGTAACTTTCTGCAATTTGAATTCTCCCCAAGCTTGCATCGCAAATTTATGACAAGCTGAAGTATCATGAGCCTTCAGAGACATGGTTGCCTTCTTCCAATTCTTGAATCCGTTGTGGGTGAATGATTGTTCAGCTCGACCAAGATGGGAAGTTATAAAATGACGACACGCAAAACAGTAAGCTGTATCTTTGACCACGGAATATTCAAGCCAAGAATATTGTTGGTGCCATCTTTTATTGAATGATCTTGTCTGACCACCTTGCATGTGTGAAGGATATTTCTTCAAATCAGGACAGGTAGGCCCACTATCTGGCAGCAGGCTGATGTTGTTTGGCCCTGGAGGACGTCTTGTGTTTTTCTGGGTACTGTCATCATCCACCTTCTCTTCCAACTCCGAATTTTCAGTAGAACTAGAATTACATGGTTCTTGACCGTCGTCATTAACTTGTTGCCTTTTGTGGGAACTTAGGAAGCGATCCATGACCTATACAGAAAAATAGAACACATGATTAAAAATGGGGGTGGGACGAATTTGTCTTTAAGTACACCTGCTTCCTGGACATCGCCCGAGCCTTCGACACCGTATGGTATGCCAAACTTCTGCTGACGCTTAAATCTATCGGAGTCTCCCCAGCGCTGTATGCCGTCGTTCGTTCCTTTCTCTCCGGCCGCTCAATAATAGTGCCCTGGAAGGGAGTCCTGAGCCGGTGAATGCCTGTCGACATGGAAGTCCCCCAAGGCTCAGTGGTAGCACCCACTCTCTTCGCCCCAATGTTAGCCGACATCGGGAAAGGGCTGAGGAAGGACGCCACCATTACCGCCTATGCCGACGATATAGCCGTATGGCGCCGATCAAGGCATAGACGTCCGAAGAAGGACTCTGCCCAGCACAAGGCAGAACTCCGCCTCTTCCAAAGTCAAGTAGACAGTGTTGTCCGCCACCTCGAAAGCCTCGGCTTCCTACTCTCTCCAAATAAGACAGTGTACATGCCTGTGCACCTTCCTGGCTCCAACAGAGGCCATTACCCAACCTGGAACGTCCTCAGCATCTGCGGCACAGAAGTGCCCCCCTCACCCTCAGTCAGGTACCTGGGCGCCATCTTCCAAAAAGATGGTCGCTGGACTAGTCAGGTCCAACAAGCCATAAATAATGCCAGACGTACCCTCAACCTCATTAGGGCCGTCCGACACGAAGCATGGGGGCAGCGGAGAGAAACACTCATCCACCTCACCCACAGTCTAGTCCGCTCCCGGCTTCTGTTTGGCGCACAAGCTTTGCACGGCCTGCCCATGTCGGCCATCCATCGCATGGCTACAGTCGAGTGCCAAGCACTTAGGCTAGGACTCGGACTCCCGCAGTCTGTCCCTCAGGAGCAAGTATACTGTGAAGCCGGAATAATCCTCCCACTTTGGCATCGCCTGAAGAGAGATACCTGCAGGTACCTCTTCAGCTCAGCGAGGGTACCTAACTCCACGGACACTGAACTAGGCGAAGGCTGGAACCCAGCTCCACCTACTGTATCAGGACATGGTCTGGTCTCCTCTGTCTCCGGTCTATGTTCAAGAGCGGGAATAGAGCCAGCCGACCGCCTCCGTGTCCCCCAAGCCCAAATCGATCCATACCCACCCTGGATCATGAAGCCGCCGGAGGTACGAACCAATGTCCCTGGAGTAGCCAAAGAAGATCCCCCACACCAAATCGCCACCTGTACTCGAGAACTGCTGGCTAAGGAATACGCGGACGACTTCAAGATCTTCACAGACGGATCGGTGCTCAGTGACGGCAGAACAGGAGCAGGACTGTTCTTCGAGACCACGCGAGAGCACTTCGAAGTGAAGCTCCCACCCACCACCATCCTAACTGCCAAACTCGTCTCCATCAGAGAAGCTTTGAATAAAGTCAAAACTCTCCCCCATTCCCCAACGCAAGTAGTCATCCTATCGGGCTCCCAGTCCAGCCTAGATGTAATACAGAGTGAGTACTGCAAAACAAGACTGGAAATCCTCAAGGAAATCCTAATCCTTTCAGAAGAAATCGCATGACGCGGGCTCCGTCTTCGTTTCCAGTGGGTGCCCTCCCATGTAGGCATCCACGGAAAATGACACATTTCACTCCCCTCCACCTTTTCCCCTCCCTCTTGGCACCTCCTGGACGACGGGTCATCCCTGCATCTTGTCCAATGGCCTGGGTCAGAAGCAGTGTCGCAAGACACAGCACATCCACAACAAGGCCGCTTCATTAAATCGGCAATCCCCCTCTCTGTCCCCTTATGCAGAAAAGGAGAAGACGGGGAGACATTCTTTCGGGTTGCGTCAAATTTTTCTCTCACACACTCCCTCACCCCCTTCCCCCATCCATTCTACCTCATACATCACATCATCCATATACAACCATTCTCCATTCACCCCTATCTTCTGCCTTCTCTTGTCCCTCTTCTCCAAAGCCCCTTTTACCCCATCCATCCATCTCATCCTAGGTCACCCCCTCATGTTCACTCCTTCCACACCTCTTTTACTAGTCTGTCTTCACTCATTATTTCCATGTGTCCAAACCATTCCAATACTCTTTCATCCACCCTATCGCCCAACTCCCTTATCACCCCCGTTCTCCTCACCTTCTCATTTCTCACAAAAAATACAAATATGAAATGGAAATATAGATATAAAATATAAATATAAAATGAAAATGTACATATGAAATAAATAAATAGAAAATACAAAATATGATATATAAAAATATTAGATATAAAATATAAAACGGAACAGAAAATGTAAATAGAAAAATAGAGAAGATATATAAAAAAAAATTAAACCTTCACCTTGTTTGTTTACATATGACGTCATAGCCCGTCAAGCGTTGAGTTGCACTCCTTCAGCTATCTAAGGAGCTTGTCTTCGTGGCTGTGGTTTGTACAGGTTAAACAAGTGTGTCTTCTTGAATTCGTAAGTGCAGCGATATGGGGGTAAGATAGCTTAGTGCATGCGTAGTATGTTCGCATTTGCCACTCTTCTATTCTAATTTGGCATTCTCATGATTCTGAGTAAGGGTAGGTACGGGCACAATTTTTTCAACTCTTAAATTCTTGTTGCATATGAAAGACCATTTCATTAGAAACAAAATACTTTTTAAATTTTTGAAATAGTTTGAAAAATAAGGGAGATACGATTTTTTTAAATTATTTTTTTGATCCCGAATTTTTGGCTAGAGCCTAGTGCCGCAAGAATTTGCAAAAATTTTGGTAAAGAAGTTCATATAAACTCAAAGCCACTGGTCCAATCTTATTGAAATTTGGAATACTTGGGTTTTATGGGTCAGAAAATCACCAGAGCATGTCAAAAACAACATAGAACATCTCCATCATACCAAATTTGCCTTTTCTTGATGGGTACGGGCAAAAAAAAAAAAAAATTACCCCTTAAATTATTGTTGCATATGAAAAACAATTTCATTAGAAACAAAATACTTTTTCATTTTCTTAAATACATACATATGTACATATACCAAAGACTTTTTCCCCCTACATGGGGGGTAGCCAAAAAGAAAAAGGCAGAAAATCATTCCCACCCATTCCATCCCTAAATACACTCCACTCCCCTCCACCCTCCTTCTTATCTTAGCACCTCCTGGATGATTTGTCATTCCTGCACCCTGTCACTGCCCTGGGTCAGAGGCAGTGTTGCAAGACACAGCAGATCCACAGCAAGGCCGCTTCAATAAGTCGGCAACCTCCCCTCTATGTCCCCCCAAGCAGAAAAGGAGAAGACGGGGGGAAATCCCTTCGGGCTGCGTCAAATTTTGCTCACACATACTACCTCACCCTCTATCCCCCCACCCATTCCACCTCATGCATCACAACATCATCATTATACAACCATTCTCCATTAAGGGAGATACAATTTTTTAAATTATTTTTTATCCCGAATTTTTTGCTAGACTTTACCATAACAAAAGGTTAGAATTAACCCATTCAACTCCGATGACAAGATGTCTTGTCATTTGGTCAAATAAAACAAAAAATCATAAATATGACGTCGTCAGTCCTCCTCGAGGAGGACTGATGACGTCATATTTTTCTGGTGCTGTTTGATCATCAAACATTTTGTTGTTTTATTATGATTCTTTGTTTTATTTGACCAAATGACAAGACATCTTGTCATCGGAGTTGAATGGGTTAAGGGTGGTAATTTGTAAAGATTTTGGTAAAGAAATACAAATAGACTCTAAACCAGTGGTCCAATTTGATTAAAATTTGGAATACTTGGGCTTTATGGGTCAACAAATTACATGAGCATGTCAAAAACAATGTGGAACATCTCCATCATACCAAATTTCCCTTTTCATGGCAACTATTAGGTTGTCAATTTAGAAATGATCATCAGTACAATCCAAACCCCTAGACCAATTGACATGCAACTTGGCATGTGAAGGTTTTATGGGTTAACAAATCATCTGAGCATGTCAAAACAATGCAGGACCTTCATTTTATACCGTTCTGACTAACACCTATCTTGTTGCCATGGCAACTTTTGTCAGTTTAGAGATAATCATCCATAAGATCCTAAGCCCAGGCTCAATTGGCATACAGCTTGGCATGTGAAGGTTTTATGGGTCAACAAATCATTTGAGCATGTCAAAAACAATGTAGGACCTTCCTTTTATACTATGCTTACTAACACCTTTCATGTTGTCATGGCAGCTGTTGTCAGTTTAAAGATAATCATCTGTAAAATCCAAACCCCTGGCCCAATTGACGTGCAACTTGACATATGAAGATTTTATGGGTCAACAAATCAAATGAGGATTTCAAAAACAATGTAGGGCCTTCCTTTTATACAATTCTTACTAACACCTATCTTGTAACATGTTCCATCAATGTAATGTATGTGCAATGTAATGTATATGTAGCTAAAAGAACTGTAGTATCACATTTAAAAGTGCATATATAGGTGCCTTAGCCCTTACCCTTAGATTGCCTCTCAGTACACTAACCAATCAGTACTGCAACCATCCTAAGACCTAACTTAAATTTACGTTGAAATTGGTGAATTATTTTTTACACTAATTACTGAAATAGAAAAATGAATAAAGTCTTTTTACTTTCAAAGGAGTTATTTTGTTTAATCATGTTATCTATAATCATGATAATCTGAATAAACAGCCTTATTTCAATAGCTCATGTCTGTCATCATCATCATGAAACCCAGAAGAAAATTTAAGTCCTGTGTCTAGACCTCTACTAGTCTTGAGACTTCTCGTGGTCATGGACATGGTCCATGACATGGAATACTGACCATATTACTAATAGTTATTTCATATGCTTGCTATCATAGCCATAGCTGGCTATGTAATAGGCATAGCATAGCCTGTCCAACATCTTAAAATTCATACCATAACAATGTAAGTATTATTTGTGAACAACACCCTCCATGACTACTACATGAAGTATCTCCATTATATCATGTGTTAACAAACATGACTAAGTATTGGAGAACATGCCTACATGTTATGCATTAAGGCACAGCTGTCGCATTACCAAGAATTTTACAGTTGCTCATTTCCGGGAGAAAATTGGCTAAAAAATAGGAATATTACATTAAAATATTCATATATAGGTGCTTTATTTTTAGATTTTTACTCAGAAAACTAATTTGCAATGGCTAATAGCCAAATTTGCATTTAAATTAGTGATTTGATTTTTTTAATTTTTTTTATTGGGCATACACTTGCAGAACAAGAAGACAATTTGATCATTCTGTGCATGTGCTGAATGGTACAAGCATTCAAACTGATGCATACCCATTTGAACGGGCCGCAAAAGATGGCAGTGTAAACATTACATTCACAGTGGTAGCAGCCGCCCACAGGTTCACACATACCTAGTAAGGGTAGTGTGGATATTTATGAAAATGTTTGCCAGTCTCACAGCATCAATTACCTATACCATTGGCTAGCTCATATCATTCTGATGTATTCTGAACCACAGATTTAAGTACTGCAAACTAATAATAATGGCAGTAGCTGTTAGAGAAAAAAAAGAGATGGTAGAACATCTTTATATTTACCAAGGGGCTAGAATAGATTAGGCCAGGTCTCACATCTGCAATTCTTACCTCTATCATTGGCTAGCTCTTATCATTGAGTATTTTGAACCCCATTTATGAGTAGTGCAAATTAATAGTTAATTTGGCAGCGATTTTCAGAAATTTGAGACAAGCAAACACTTTTATATGTTATGAAGGTGTTTGCTGTTCTCACAGCTGCAGTTTTGACCAATATGATCACTGGCTAGCTCTTATTTATCTGATTATTATGTGCCCCATGTGTACCTCAAATCAAAATCAACATTGGTAGTACATACATACATACATACATATACCAAAAGCTTTTTCCCCCTACATGGGGGGGTAGCCAAAAAGAAAAAGGCATAGAAACCACTCCCACCTATTCCATTTCCTATATATTCCACTCCCCTCCACCCTCCTCCCTCCCTCTTATCTTGGCACCTCCTGGATGATGGGTCATCCCTGCATCCTGTCCACTGCCCTGGGGCAGAAGCAGTGTCGCAAGACGCAGCACATCCACAGCAAGGTCGCTTCATAAATTCGGCGATCCCCCCTCTCCGTCCCCCCATGCAGAAAAGAAGACGGGGAGAAATCCCTTTGGGCTGCGTCAAATTTTTTTCTCATACATACTTCCTCCCCCCCACTCCCCCTCATAAGAACATAAGAATAAAGGAGACTGCAAGAGACCATAAGGCCTACACTACTAAGTATCTCAGTGGCTTTGACCCATCGTTTTTCGCTCATATTTCCGAAATAACCATTCACATCAGTATGATATATTAGCACAGCCTAATTCACACCCGGCCATAATTTTTGACATTAGAGTGCATTTACAAGTGTATTTAATTACGGCGTTTACTCTTGATATTAAGTGTGTCGTAGCCGACACCCGTGAAGTAAATCGAACAGGTGAAGTCGTGACGTCATCACAAACTACCTCGTGTATCCCAACTTCACTTGTTCGATTTACTTCACGGGTGTCGGCTACGACACACACAATATCAAGAGTAAACACCGTAATTAAATACACTTGTGAATACACTATAACGTCAAAAATTATGGCCGGGTGTGAATTAGGCTGTGCTAATATACCATGCTGATGTGAATGATTACTTCGGAAATATGAGCGAAAAACGATGGGTCAAAGCCGCTGAAATACTTAGTAGGCAGCTCTGTGTCCATCACCACCGGTCATCCCCATCCATAAACTTGTCTAATCATTTTTTAAAACAACTGATAGTTTCAGCACTTACTACATGTTTACTAAGTTTATTCCATTCATCGACCACCTTATTAGTAAACCAATTCTTGCCTATTTCCTTCTTTAATCTAAATTTGTCCAGTTTATACCCATTACTGTGAGTCCTGCCCTGTTGTTTTATTATGATGACCTTGTTTGCATCACCCTTGTTATAGCCTTTGATCCACTTGAACACTTCTATTAGATCACCCCGCACTCTGCGTCTTTCCAGAGAGTGTAAGTTTAGGTGCCTAAGCCTCTCTTCGTAAGGCAAATTTCTTTGTACTGATTCTAGTGAATTAATGTCCATTCTGTAGGATGGAGACCAAAACTGTACTGCATAGTCAAGGATGGGTCTAACTATCACTAGATAGAGTTTAATAATTACCTTTGCACTTCTATTCATTACCGTCCTAGTAATGAAACCTAATGCTCTGTTAGCTCTATTTCTGGCACTAATGCACTGCTTACTAGTTTTAAGGTCTGGACTCACCAGAACTCCCAAGTCCCTCTCGCACTCAGATTTGTCTAAAAACGTGTTATCTAAGCTGTATCTATTTTTCGGCTTGTGTTGCCCTATGTTTAACATGCTACACTTAGAGATATTGAAATTCATTTGCCATTTCACCGACCATGTTAACAATTTATTAAGATCATCCTGCAGAATCTCTGCATCATCTCCTGACCTAATTAGGTGTCCTATTTTAGTGTCGTCTGCAAACTTACTAACATCACTATTTATCCCATCGTCTAAGTCGTTTATGTACATAATGAACAACAAGGGACCCAAAACTGAGCCCTGGGGGACCCCGCTAGTAACATTGCCCCACCTAGATTTTATTCCATTTATGGTGACCCGCTGTTTTCTGTTACTAATCCAAGCTCTAATCCATTCTAACACTTTTCCTCCTATGCCATGGGCTTTGATTTTATTTAGTAGTCTCTGGTGTGGCACCTTGTCGAACGCTTTGCTAAATTCAAGGTAAATAGCATCGTAATTTTCATTGTTATCTGACGCCTTATGTACTTTAGTGTAAAAGGATAGAAGATTAGTCACACTTGACTTACCCTTGGAGAAACCTCTCATTAGTAAACACCGATAGAAAATAATTGTTAAACTCCTCACTCATTTTTTCCTCCGATTCTATCATGACATTCTCATCATTTTTAATTGGTCCTATTCTTTCTTTATTTTTTTGTTCTATAGAGGTGAAAGAAACCCTTTGGGTTGGATTTTGCTTGACTGGCAACCTTGATTTCATAATTATGTTTCGCTGTATGTGTATTCCTTTTAACCAGCTTTGCCATTTCGTTATATCCTGATCTAAGGTGTGATTCCCCGTTTTTTATTTTGACGTAAAGTCTTCTTTTTATTCCAATCTCATGTTTCAATCTGTCCGTCATCCATTTGGGAGTACAGTATTACTATTTTTCCGTATTAACTTTAGTGGGATAAATGTGTTTTGTGCATTAATAATTAGATCAGTTAGATTGCTATACTTTTCTTCCAAATCGCTGACCAGACTGTTGGTCCCTCACCCCCAAATGACCTGACCTAAGGTATGCATATTACCCTCCATGACCCGACTCTTAGTCCTGACCTGACCCCCAGCCCCACACCGATACCCGACAATGTTCAAAACGTTCGCATGACATTTCGTATTCAATCTCAAATAGGTTTTTATATTGTCAAAGTTTGCTTTCCTGAAGTCTGGTACTTGAACGTTATTCATACTTTTTAATTTTTCTCAAATAACATTAAATCTTATTTCTTGATGATCACTAGAGCCTAGACTATCTCCCACTATTACACTGCTAATTTGGTGCTCATTATTTGTTAAAATGAAGTCCAGGGTATTTTGTCACCTCATAGGATCTGTAATCACTTGTTTTAGGAAATTATCCTGCACCACATCTAGGAATTTCTTTGCATCACAGCATCATCTATACACAACCCCTCTCCATTCACCCCTATCTTTCGTCCTCTCCCGTCCTCTCCCGTCCTTCCTCCACAGACATTCCTCTCTTTTGTAATGCCCCTTTCACCCCATCCATCCAGCTCATCGTAGGACGTCCCCTCATATGCACTCCTTTCACCTCTGCCTTCCACACTTCTTTTACTAATCTTTCTTCACTCATTCTTTCCATGTGTCCAAACCATCCCAATACTCTTTCATCAACCCTATCTCCCAGTTCCCTTTCCAACCCTGTTTTCCTCCTCACCTTCTCATTTCTCACTCTAGCCTAGTAACCTGTATCATTTCATCTCAAACACATTTCATCTCAAACATATTCAAACTCCTCTCTTCCTCTCTCGTGTTCCATGTTTCTGCCCCATACAATGCTGTTGGCACAATCACTCCTTCATATAACCTCCTCTTAGCATCCATTCCCAAATGTCTATTTCTCATTACACTTTTCAATCCACCAAGGCATTTACTCGCTTCTCTCAATCTACATTCTACCTCCAACCCCACTCCTCCCTTTCCAAACAACAGCTGGCTCACCTTCCACTTTTCTCCATTTTCTTTAATCATCTCCAACCCCTGACCCACTACCCTTGCATTCACCTCTTGCACCATCCCATCCATGTAAAGATTAAACAGCCAGGGCGACATAACACATCCCTGATGAAGTCCCATCTTTACCTCAAACCATTCACTCTCTCCATTTCTTATCCTAACACAAGCTCTTTTGTTCTCGTAAAAACTCTCGACTTACCTCCCACAGTGCCTTCCTGTCTACCCTGTCGTAAGCCTTTTCCAGATCTATAAATGCCCCCAAAGCATCCTTACCTTTTCCTATAGCTTTCTCACATATCTGTCTTACCACAAAAATCTGATCTACACAATCCCTACCTGTCCTAATCCCACACTGTTCCTCACCAATTACTCCCTCTGTTCCTCTCCTAATCCTTTCAATTATTCTGCATGGCATCCATCCAACCCAGGTGCCTTACCTGCTCTCATCATCTTAACAGCTGCTTTCACTTCATCCTTCCCTATTTCTTCTTCATTTTCCTTACTAATCACTCTCATTTTCTTAGCGCTTCCCACTGCAACTACCTTTCCCTCCCTATCCATCACCTTTAGCAACTCCCTAAAATACTCTGCCCACCTTCCTCTCACTGCCTTCTCTTCCATTACCATTTCTCCATCTACACCTTTTAACCTTTTCTTCTCTACTTGATTCGCCTCCTCTTCCTCTTTTAATTTCCTTCCAAAACATCTTTTTATTGCTTTCAAAATTTTCTGTCATACTCTTACTCCATTTCACATCTGCTTTCCTCTTTGCTTCCTTTATCTTATGCTTAACTTCCCTTCTCTTTACTTTGTACCGCTCATACAATTCCCTCGTCCTAATTTGTAGCCAATTAATGAATGTCTGCTTCTGCTCCTCTACACTCTTCTTTGCTTCCTCATCCCACCACTCACTACCCTTCCTTCTATTTCCTCCTGCCTTCCTTGTGTCACACACCATCTTTGCACACCTTATGACTCCCTCAAACCATCCCCATTCCTCCTCCACTCTTAGTTCTACTCTATGCTTTACTCCCTCCCACTCCTCTCTCAGCTTCTTATACTCATTCTCCTTTTTTTTTCTCTTATTTAAGCAATTCACATTAAGTACCTCCCTACCTTCTGCCCTTTTCCTCTTTCTCCACCTATTCTTTACTCTCAATTTACCTTCCACAAAAAGATGATCTGATATTCCCCCCACTCTCACCTATTTACCTTGTTGTATTATACGGGAAGGGGAGCTATGCTTGTAGTAACCTCTCTGTATCTCACAGCATTTAGTTTGTTCCTAAATTCTTGTATGGTTTTTGTACACACTATTTTTTCATCCAATTTGTTCCAGACATCCACCACTCTGTGGAAAACTATTTTTTTTTCCCCCAGATTTCTTCTGTAACTATCCTTTTCGAGTTTCTTTTCATGTCGTTTTGTTTTTCTTTTATCCCACTTTAATAAGTCTTTTCCGACAAGGACTTCCATGCCTTCTGCAATTCATTATAGGGCCAATACATGTCTTTCTTTTCTTTGTTCCAGGGTTGGTTTAGACAATCTTTGTTCGTATGTCAATTTTTGAAAGTGTTGGTGCTATCTTTGTTGTTGCTCTTTGGGTTCTTTCTAATTTCTTTAAATTCTTTTTTGTGCTGGATGTCCATAGTGTCACAGTGTACTGCAATCTTGGTCTTATCAGTGTGACTAATATTTTTTTTTTTTAACTATTACTTCATCCAAGTAATTAAAAACCACTTTTATTGATCTTAGTAAGTTGTATGTGTCTCCAAATATTTTGTTTGTATACTTGTCTGGGGACATGTCTTTGTTAATAACTACTCCTAGGTCCTTTTCTGAGCTATCTTTTTACTTCCTTTGTACCAATTTTTTATTGTCCTGATATTCTTTTTTTATTTTTCCAAACTCTATTATACTACATTTCTTGGACATTGAAGTTCACTTCACACTTTTGGTTCCATTCCCAGATTTTGTCCAGGTCTCTCTGTAGTGATTCACAGTTTTTTTCTGTAATTACATTCTTTAATAGTTTTGCATCATCTGCAAAGAAGTTTATATAACATTTTACACCTTCCTCCATGTCATATATGTAGCAAACATTATCAGAGCTAATACTGAACCTTGTGGGACTCCATTTATCATTTCTTTCCATGTCAGGTTTTTATATCTAAGTGCCACCCTCATTTTTCTCCCATGCAAGAAATCTTCCATCCATTTCAATAACTTTCCTTGTACACCTGTTGTTTCAAGTTTTCTTAATAGCTTTTTGTGTGGTACTTTATCAAATGCCTTTTGTAAATCCAGGAAAGCACAATCTGCCCATCTATCCCTTTCTTGCATTATATCTATTAACCTTGAATAAAAAAAAAGATAAAGTTTGTGGCACATGTTCTTCCTTGTCTAAAGCCAAATTATTTTGTATTCATTATATTGTTTTCTTGTAGATGTTTAGTCCATCTAGTTTTGATAAAATTTTCATGTATTGTAGCTATTGTGCTTGAAAAAGTAGACCGGTCTATAGTTTGTTGGGTCTTCCTTGTGTCCTTTATATATTGACACAATACATTTTTCCAATCTTGTGGTACCTTTCCTTCTTTGAGTGAGCAATCTATTATCTTGTATATTTTGTCTGTCAGTTCATCTATACATTTTTTCTCCCTTTTCTACATCACAATTGTGTGTATTTTCTTTTGTGAATACAGATTTAAAATGTTTGTTCATAATGTCAGCCATTTCTTCATCTATATATTTCACATTCCCATGATGCAAATTCAGCATTTCCTGTTTATTTTTTAACTTACCATTTACATGTCTGTAGAATAATTTAGGTGAATCCTTACATTTGCTGTTATGTTTTTTTCATAGTTTATCTTTTTGGACAATTTATAGTTTCACCCAACCATAGAATTTGATATGTGGCTTATGTGTTTCTGGTGAGAAATGTTGTGATATGAATGATGGTGTACATCATTTCCGTCGCAAGTGTGTACTTTTGAAGTAATTCAATATTTATTTTATGCACTTATGCCTACATCTCCCGAACGATGTGGGGGGGACGTTTGGGAAATCGGGGTTTTTGGGTGGGGAAGACTAATAAATGGAGTACGTCCCCCCACATCGTTCGGGAGATGTAGTCATAAGGGCATAGCTTCAATACTTAATTACTTCAAAAGTACACATTTGCGACGGAAATTATGTACACCATCGTTCATATCACAACATTTCTTACCAGAAACACATAAGCTACATATCAAATTCTATGGTTGAGTGAAACTATAAATTGACATTTTTTTTTCTTCCCTGCATATTTTTACATATTCATTTTTTAGTTTGATATGTATTTGCCACTTATCCATTTTTTTTCCATCTTTTTCCAAGCTTTGTCTACTCTACCTTTTGCCTCACTACATTTTCTGTTGTACCAACATTTAATGTACACCTTTTCCTGTTTTTGTTTTGATACACATTTATCTACTTCATTATAGATTTAATATAATCCATTTCTCTTCCATCTTTGTTTCTTCATTAAAAAAGTTTTCCCAATTTACTTTTTGAAAGAATTTTCTGAGTTTCTCAAAATCTGTTTTGTTGTACATTAGTCTTCCTTTTCTGTGTTTCCCATTTCTTCCGAAATATCCTTGATTAGTATCAGGTCACTCTTCCCAATTGGTGTCTTGTATTCCATTTTATCCACAATTTCAGGCTCTGATGTAAATATTAAGTCTAGTCCTGCTGGTTCTTCATTATCTCTATCTCTGGTATTTTCTTTTACCCATTGAATTATTGTGTATTCATTGGCCATGCCCAGTAGTATATTTCCCTAAAGGTCCACTCCACCTTTCACTGTCATCTCCTAACATATTTCTCTAGAGTTAGTCACCCATAATTACTAAGTTTCCTTCTTTCAGTATTTCATTTGATACATTCTTTGTGTCAACATTTTGGAATGGTCACTCTCTGTCCAAGAATATGTTTTCAGAGGCACATATATCACTACAAATTTTCTACTTGTTATGTCACTGTTTTCAGTTTTTATCATAATCAGTTCCACATTATTATTTCCTTATGTTATCTTTGTCACATTTAAGCCTTTCTTAGTCAAAAACATGACTCCTCCACCCTGTTTCACATCTCTATTTTTTATCCAATGATTATATAAACCTTGTCCCACAATAATTGGTGGGAGTGGACCTTGTAAAGCCATCTCCACAGTTTCCATTATATATGGTTTTTCTTTTGCCAGATAGTTATTTAATTCATCTAGTCCTGAAATCATGCCATCTATGTTGGTATACATTATTTTCAATTTTTTCCTTTTTCCTCCTTTTTTGTTTCATGTGTTTGATTTTTTCTTGTATACCATTTTCTCAGCCTCATTCTTTTAGGTCTCTTGTTATTCTCTTTTTTTTTCTTTTTGATTTGCTTCATTTTTTAGTGTATTTTCTCTCTCTTTCCTCATTGCTCTTTTATATCCATATATTCTTGTAATTTTCACTTTTTGCCAACTTTACTGTTTATGTTAGTACTTCTTCCAATGTCATTTGAGACCTTATTTCAATTTATAGTGGTCTATTTTTGTCTTTAGGGTATAGTCCTATTCTATGCACTTCCTCCACTTCCTTTTCCATTTCTTGCCCCTCCTCTTGTATCTCTCAGAATTTCTTTTGCTATTTCTTTCTCTTTTTTCTCTTAAGTATCTAGCTACATTGTGGTTTTCTTCAATACTATAAACTATACACTTTTTTATCAACTGTATCTAGCCCAATTTTCTTTCTCTTTAATTACTTTAATGACTGTTTCTTTTGCCTTTTTTTCCACTTGTTTTACAATTTCTTTAAAAAAAAAATTTGGTTTTCTTCCACTTTCCATTGATTTTTGATTTGTTGGAGATCTATCTTTTATGGTTTCTCCAACTTTCTCAGTCACCACTTGTATTTGTTCTTTTACTTCTTTTTTCAGAGCCTCATTTTTGTTAGTATCTTCATTTTTTATTCTTTCATTCTCACTTTGACTGTGTTTAATTCCTCTTTTAGATGATTAAGCTCCCTGTTAGTTTCAGCATTTTGTTTTTTCAACTCATTCACTTCTTTATACATTGTCCTGTATTCAGCTTTCAAATCTATAATTTCATTTATCAGTTCTGTAATTGCCTTGTTTCCCTTTCCAAATGTTACCTCTACCTAGTATTCAACTTTTGGAAACCCTGAAAATGTTATATTTTCATACCTTTGATTCCTCTTGGATGTTTCCACATTGCAATGGATGACACCTGATGGTGATTCAACCCTTCTTACTTCTAGTCTTTTCTTTGTTGGTTCATTATATTTTTGTCTACCTTCATCATCCTCCATTTTATATTTTAACAACTAAGTGAATTTACTCTAATATATCATTTCGGTCACTTGATAAACAAACTCCCCTTTTCCAATATGATACCACCAAGGTGTTTCCTCCAACTTATCGAAAAAACATTGCACTCTAGAGCTCATTCAAGACGTCCATTCTAAACTGTGGTTTGTGTGTCTTAAACAATGTGCCTTGCATCACTTATTTGAGTCAGATGAACTAAATAAACCTTCCTTGAGTTGGTTTAGATTCAGGTCTTGTGAGCCCAAACATGGTATGTTATGGAGTTATATTAAAATATGATTGCTGTGGCCAACTGGGCCATTGCCCACTTCCAAATCTCATGACATGATGAAAAAGCTAGAGCAAAATTGGAGTCATTGTGGTTGTGGGGGAATGAGTATGCATGTAGCTATAGGATGATTTTCACCTCATGTCTAATGAAAAAGTAGAATGGAATATATGATAGCACCATATCTGTTAGTGTATCATCCTATTTTATGATAGGTCATGGCATGTACAAAGGGTCAGTTTAGGTACAAACTTGAGTATGAAATAGTTTGTGTGCAAAAGTTCCACTATCCTATTAGAGTATATTGCACACTTTTAGAGATAGATGTCAGTATTATAATTACATTTTTTTCAGGATGAGGGTGAATATCACCAGTTCTTAGGAAGAGCTATCTGTAGATTCCATACTTGTCATATAATGAAAAGGATCAACTGTGACATCTGTAGCACAATTCTATCACTAGTCATCTTAGATATCACACGATGACCCACATTGGAGGGAAGCCTTTCCATTGTGACCTGAAAAGTTGTGCCTTTTCACAAAAGGGTTCTCTTACAAAGCATATGAGGAGGACCCACACAGGAGAGAGGCCTTTCCAGTGTGACCTGTGTGATTCTGCCTTCTCAGATAAGGGTACTCTCACACAGCATATGAGGACCCAAACAGGAGAGAAGCCTTTCCATTGTGACCTGTGTGATTCTGCTTTCTCACAGAAGGGTTCTCTCACTAAGCATATGAGGACCCACACAGGAGAGAAGCTTTTCCAGTGTGGCCTGTGTGAATCTGCTTTCTCACAAAAGGGTGCTCTCACAAACCATATGAGAACCCACACAGGAGAGAAGCCTTTCCATTGTGACCTGTGTGGTTCTTTTTTCTCTCAAAAGGGTCATCTCACTAAGCATATGAGGACCCACACAGGAGAGAAGCGTTTCCAGTGTAGCCTGTGTGATTCTGCTTTCTCAGATAGGTGTTCTCTCAGAAACCATATGAGGATCCACACAGGAGAGAAACCTTTCCAGTGTGACCTGTGTAATTCTGCTTTCTCACAGAAGGGTTCTCTCATACAGCATATGAGGACCCACACAGGAGAGAAGCCTTTCCAATGTGGCCTGTGTGATTCTGCTTTCTCACAGAAGAGTAATTTCACAAACCATATGAGGGTCCACACAGGAGAGAAACCTTTCCAGTGTGACCAGTGTGATTCTGCTTTCTCACAGAAGGGTTCTCTCTTACAGCATATGAGGACCCACACAGGAGAGAAGCCTTTCCAGTGTGACCTGTGTGATTCTGCTTTCTCACAGAAGGGTTCTCTCACTAAGCATATGAGGACCCACACAGGAGAGAAGCTTTTCCAGTGTGCCCTGTGTGATTCTGCTTTCTCAGATAGGTGGTCTCTCAGAAGCCATATGAGGGTCCACACAGGAGAGAAACCTTTCCAATGTAACCTGTGTGATTCTACTTTCTCACATAAAAGTTCTCTCACACAGCATATGAGGACCCACACAGGAGAGAAGCCTTTCCAGTGTGACCTGTGTGATTCTGCTTATACACGGAAGGGACATCTTTCACAGCATATGAGGACCCACACAGGAGAGGAGCATTTCTAGTGTGACCTGTGTGTTTCTGCTTTCTCACAAAAGGGCCATCTCACATGGCATATGAGGACCCACACAGGAGAGAAGCCTTTCCAGTGTGACCTTTGTGGTTCTGTTTTCTCATATAAGAGTAATCTCATACAGCATATGAAGAACCACACAGGAGAGAAGCCTCTAGTGTGACATTTGGGATTCTGTTTTCTCACAAAATGGTAATCTAACATATGATGGTCCACACAGAGGACCTGTGTGGATTTGATTTCTTACATAAGGATAATCTCAAACCCACACAGGAGAGAAGCCTATTCAGTGTGACCTCTGTGATTCTCCTTTCCCACATAAGGGTCATCTCACAAAACATATGAGGGCCCACACAGGAGAGAAGCCTTTCCAGTGTGACCTGTGCAGTTCTGCTTTCTCACTAAAGATTAATCTCACAAAGTATATGAGGACCCACAGTAGAGAAGCCTTTCTAGTGTGACCTTGTGGTGAAGCTTTCTCACAAAAGAATTACCTCAAATATCACGTGATGATCCACAGGAATGAAACAATTCCTTTATGATGTGTGATTCTGCTTTCTCATGACAGGGTTATCTCACAAAGCATATGAGGCCCACGCATGAGAGAAGACTTTCCAATGTGATCTGTGTGGTTCTGGTTTCTTACAAAAGAGTTCTATAAAGCACATGAGGACCCACACTGGAGAGAAGCCATTGTAATGCTACCTGTGCGATGCAGCTTTCTCACAAAAGAATCTCTTAAAAAAACATATGATCCACACAAGAGAAAAGCCTTTCCAGTATGACCTTTGTGGATCCTTGTTTCTTATTAAAGGGTTCTCACACAATATTTGAAGACCCATGCAGATGGGTTGCCTTTTCAGTGTGAGCTGTGCTATTATGTTTTCTCAGTAAAGGGTTCCCTCATACAGCATATGAGGACCTGCACAGGAGAGAAGTCTTTCCACTGTGACCTGTGCAGTTCTACTTTCCCACAAAAGAGTTCTCTCACAATGCATATGATGACCCACACTGGAGAGGAGCCATTCTAAAGCAACCTGTGTGATGCAGCTTCCTCACCAAAGAATCAGCTCAAACCACACAGGAGAAAAGCCTTTCCATTGTGACTTCTGTGATTCTTCTTTTTTACAAATGGGTTTTCTCACACAGCATACGGGGGTCCACACAGGAGAGAAGCCTTTCCAGCGCGACATGTACCACTCTGCGTTCTCATGTAAGGGGAATCTTACACACAGGAGAGAAGCTTTTCCAATGTGACATGTACGATTCTGCTTTCACACAAAAGGGTTATCTCAGAAAGTATATGATGACCCACAATGGAGAGAAGCCATTCCTGTATGATATAGCTTTCAAAAGAGATCTCTCACAAAGCATATGAGGAGCCACACAGGAAATAAGCCTCTCATGTGCAACGTGTGTGATGCAACTTTCTCTCAAAAGGGTTCTCTCACAACGCATATGAGGACCCACAATGGAGAGAAGCCATTCCTGTGCACTGCAACCTTCTCACAAAAGAATCACCTCAAATATCATGTGATCCCCCCACAATTGAAAACTCACAAAATTGGGAGCAAGGACAGAGAGACAGGTCCCCCCCAATGAAAGAAATAATGGTGACACAGAAAGAAATAAGAGAACAAATAAAAAAATCTTGACATCAGAAAGTCACACGTGCCAGATGTAATTGCAAATTGGATATTGAAAGAATGTATAGATGAACTAATGGACAAAATACACAAGATAATTGATTTCTCACTCTAGAAAAAGTATCACAAGATTGGAAAAATGCAAATATTGCACCAATATACAAAGAGACAAAGAAAACCCAACCAACTATAAACCGGTCTACCATACAAGTACTATAGCAAAAATATGTCAAAATTTTATCAAAAGTAAATGGATTATACTTGGGGGATAACAAAATACTAAATCCAAAATAATTTTGATTTAGAAGTGGAAGATCATGTGCCACAAACTTAATATGCTTTTACTCGAGATTAATAGAAATAATTCAAGAAAGGAATGGATGGGCAGATTGTGCCTTCTTAGATTTACAAAAGGCATTTGACAAAGTACTACAAAAAAAGCTACTAAGAAAAATTGAAACAATAGGTGGAATACAAGGACAGTTATTGGAATGGATGAAAGATTTTTTGATTGGAGAAAATAAAGGTGGTACTCAGAGACAAGAACTCAAATTAAGAAGAAATAATAAGTGGAGTCCCACAAAGCTGTATTGGCTCCAATAATGTTTGCCATACATATAAATGACATAGATGAAGGTGTGGAATGTTATATGAACTTCTTTGCAGATGATACGAAACTACGAAAGAGAAGTACAAAAGAAAATTGCAAATCATTACAAGAAGACCTGGACAAAATCTGGAAATTAAGTCAAAAGAGTGAAGTGAATTTCAACATCAAGAAATGTTGTATAATGGAATTTGGAAAAAGCAAAAATAGAATATTAGGACAATATAAAATTGGTACAAAAGAAATTAAAAAAGTCAATTTGAAAAGAGACCTCGGAGTAACTATCACCAATGACATGACACCAGACAAACATATCAACAAATTAGTCGGAGAAACTTTCAATTTATTAAGATCAATGAAAGTGGCTTTTGACAACATGAATTAAGAAATGGTAAAGAAAATATTAGTTACATTGATAAGACCAAAATTGGAGTATGTTGTGACACTGGACACCTAGTACGAAAAAGAACATGAAGAAATTAGAAAGAGTTCAAAGAGCAATGACAAAGATGGCACCAACACTCTTCAATTTGACATACGAACACAGATTGGACAAACTCAAACTACCTACCCTGGAACAAAGAAGAGAAAGAGGAGACCTGCTAACCATATACAGAACTATGAAAGGGATGAAAGTCCTTGATAGAGTTGGCATTAAAGTGGGATAGAAGAAAAACCAGAGGACATGAAAAGAAACTTAAAAAGGATAGTTATAGAAGACATCTGAAAAAGAATAGCTTCCCACACAGAGTGACAGATATCTGAAATAAACTGAATGAAGAAACAGTGCAAAAACTATACAAGAATTTAAGATCAAACTGGATGCTGAAAGATACAAAAGCGGGTCACTATGAGCATAGTTCTCTTCCCATAAAAAACAACTAGGTAAATACAGGACAGTAGCCTTTCCACTGTGACCTGTGTGATTGTGCTTTCTCACAAAAGAGGTCTCAATCATCACATGGTGACTCATACCAGAATGAAGCCATTCCAGTGTGACCTTGTGTGATGAAAAATATTCCCGGTAAGATTTGTGCATGTGTTTGTGCACACATTTCACAACTAGCATACTAGGAAAAAAGTGTGTGCACAAGGTTTTGAAAATGAAATTACAATATTTTAATTAAAGATACTAATGCTTTAATTTCATGATAATGAATTCAAAACAAAATAAATGTGATTTTGAGAATCTGTCAATGACCTTTAAAATATAAGTGTACAAGTTCATAATATTACACATAGTTTTGAGATCTTTTGTCTGTTCAGCAGTTATACATCACCAGTACTAGTTCAGTCCAATGAAATAAATCAAGAAGCATGGTATTAGTTTTGTACCCTCAAATTAAAAAGTCTGAATACTTGATACAATCTCAATGTGTTTTTTGTTTCAAATTCCATTTGGAAAAGAAAATTACTGTAATTTTCTGGAGAAACCTACATTTCAAGAATAAAAAAAGGAGCAAAGAATATAATGATGAAAAAAATGGCTATTACAAGTCATTAGAATAGTAGAGATATCTGGATAATAGAGGAACATTAAAACAATGCCAAAGCAAAAATCATAATAATTAAGATAAAAGGGAGCTGTTGGAAAGATCCATCCCAACTTTGTACTTCAAATGAAAAGTAATCAACAGTAAACGAAACAAGGCAACAACTATGTTCGGTAAATAGTGCACACAGATATGGTTGTATTCTGTAATCTATAGCTATTTTTGAATTTACAAATGTAAAAAAATATGTATACCAATAACAGAATTGCATAGAACTGGTGGATCTTCTTGTCAGATTCAAATGAAGCAAAGGGTGTGAAGTGAAAAAGAACTGCAAGTGAAGAATGGCTGGATGAAATAATGAAAAATGTTGCACCCATTTACAGGACAGTTTCCCTGAGGATGAGGTACAAGAATGGTCAATGTGATTTTTCATCTGGTAGTGGACATATTACTGCCCTTTGTCTTAACTATCATGATTTTCTTGCTGATGCTACAGAAATATTTACCGTATTTTCCGGCGTATAGTGCGCGACTTCTTTCCGTTGGAATGGCCTAAAAATGGGGGGTGCGCGTTATCCGGTGGTGCGCATTATCTACGGCCTACGATAAAAATTCTGCGGCTGTGTGTGTAATTTTTTTCACAACAACGTGACGATGTGGGCCGTCACAAAGTCGGAACGGTACACTTCTCCGTGACGTTCCGTGAGAACAAGAAGAACAGCCATGGTGACATGAAAGAATACGGCAGCATGGGCTATATAAATATTTGGTATAGGTACGTATCTATCGAATCTTATTTTTCATGTTTAAATAGGCCTAAACACCATGAAACATTATCAATATTCATGATATTTGCCCATGTTCACAGGATCCTAGTATGATTTTTTATGTTGGCTTTGTTGCTTCACTTTAGGTATGGTACAAATTTCGTTGCGGCCGTTCATAAACTCGTGTCAAACACCTGACTACAACACCCTCTTTCGGGAATTATATTAACTAAACGTTACCTCGATGACTGTTCTATTTCATCACTGTCATTGCAGGTTCAAATCTAAAACGAAACAGTCTGTAGTTTGTTTCAATATTAAATAAAAAATGGTAAAGACGAATTATTTCCTCAAGATATAAAATGAACATTTTCTGTAAAAATCCCGAAATTTTTCTGTATATTTTACTTTCAATAAACTTTTTTTAGATCATATTTCCTACAAACTATTTAAGCTACAAAGTAATAAGGGACCAACGCACAACATGAGTCATATACCGGTACATGTAGTTCCGACTTTTTTCTTAGTTGTGTCCTGATTGATGCCTACACTGACACTTAGTTTAGTGACAAATCAACAGATTTCCCAGCGGTGGCTCTAGCCAATGAAAAATACTTCTCCATGTAACCTCGTTCACAAGTAATTAATCGCCGTTATTTCATGGGTTTATTTTTACTAACATTAATTATCGTAGTCTATGCAAATATTTGGGATCCGTAAAACAGCACTGGTACCAACATCATGAACGTTGGCCGTTTTAGCTCACACGGAATATGCTAAATCAGGGCCGAGATTGACAGTTCTGCCAATCTAGCCTACACTAAACGCCCTCTTGTGAGAGTTTGTTAAACTAAACGTCACTTCAGTAAAGACACTTATGAACCGAAACATAGTTTGTTGCTGCATGGCGATAAAAACTTGTAAGATGAATTATTCCCTCAGGATAGTAAATTACAAATTTTCTGTAAAAATCCGAAACTTTTCATGTACATTTTGTATCCAATAAACTTTTCATGGCTCAAATTTCCCACAAAACAATGGACCAACGCAAGCAGGAGTCGCATACATGCAGTTCACGAGCTTTAGCCATCAGTGACTTTTCCTGGCATGCGCGTTATACGTCGGTGCGCGCTATCTTTGTACTGAGATGAAGTGCATGGGTGCGCATTATAACCCGATGCGCATTTTAAGTCGGAAAATACGGTAGTTTGATGTTGCAAGAAAAATTAGATAAAAGATTATATAAAATGAAGTTCTGAGACTTGGAAAAGTTGATGGATATTGTAGGAGCCTTTCTTGTCTCTAGTGCAGTCTGTGAGTGAGGATTTAGTCCAATGAATCGAATAGAAAATAAACTTAGACACCGTTTAGGAGAATGTCATTTGGATATGTTTATATAAGTGAAAAGCTACAAATTTTATGGAAATTCAATCAATTTAGAAATGTATAAAGAGTGGGTGAATGCCGAAAACAAAAGAGAGGAGAAATAAGAAGTTAGAAGGTAGAGTTAAAGTTGAGAATTAGTACTGGACTTCTTTTTATATATACTTAGAGTTATTTTTAAAGTTAGAAAGGTTAAATGTAATTGTTCCTTAGTGTTTTATATATATATATTCATACTATTATTGTAATGAATATAAAATACATATTAAATATTTCTCTGAGCTCCGTCATTGTCACACAAAGGACTCTTGAAATAGAAAATCAGTGCAAAAATATATATGCAGTGGAACCTCGCTATTCATACACAATCCGTTCCAGGAGGCTGTACGAATGGTGAATAATTTTTTCCCATATGATATAATGGAAATTAGATTAATTCGTTCCAGATCCACAGATGGTTGCTTATTCAAAACTTTGTAATAATACTTTAAGCATAAAATACATAAAAACTATGAAAAACAATAAATATACAGTACTGTGCATGAAATAAATAAAAACTTAACTGCACTTTACCTATACTGAGGTGAGCTGATGGCATAAGTGGAAGGTGGAGAGGAGGAGGAGGGATGTTGATGTTACTGTTTGGAAGGGGAGTCACCTTCCATATAAACATCAGGTAACATCCCTTCAGGTGTTTTCTCTCTGGTGTTCTTTCTTTTTCTGTCTTTTTGCACTAGAAGAATCTTGGAATTCTTCCTTTAAAAACCTGTCTAATGTTGTCTGCCTTTGACGACTTTTCAGAATTTTTCTAAAATGGTCAATAACATTGTCATTGAACAAATTGCTGCTACTGTTGACCACAGCAGTGTTAGGATGCCATATTTCCACCACTCTGTGTTTTCTCCCAGTGATAACACAGTTCTTTAATTTCTGCAGTGGAAATGCTTCCCTTACTACTTTCCTCCTCTGAAGAAGAAGAAAGTTCTTCAACCACTTCTTGCTGCTCCCTGTGCAGTTCTTAAAGTTCTTCAGTTGTCAGCTCATTTCTGTGGTCTTCGACCAACTCCTCCACATCATCACTGTCTACATCCAAACCCATGGACTTCCCTAGGGACACAATATCATCCACCACTACAGGGTCCGTGTCAAAGCTAGCGCGAGACTGAGCTGAAGCGACCGCGTGGCGCGGCCAGTAACATGAAGGTGACGCTGTCCGAATCGCGGGGCAAGCGTACGAATGGCGAGTTGAATTTTACTTGAACAAGTTGGACGAATAACGAGTTGTACGAGTAGAGAGGCGGACGAATGGCAGGGTTCCACTGTATCCCTAATAATTTTTCTTATTTATGAAAGGCCAAATTTAGGAGGTACCGTATTCCGAATACACAATAAAATATTACACGAGATGGCATTTAGAGAACACATGCTAGTGTCAAGAGTCACAAAACCAAAAAAGATAATTATGACCACATCATACAGTAAATGATAACAGGGGCCACGTTGTATCAAATTAAATTTGTATACTATAAATGCCAGGGATACAAAAAAAAAAAAAAAAAAAAATCCTTGATCCTCATATATATCCGAATCTGCAGCAAAATCTAATAACCTATTTCTTGGCCTAAGATATGTATTTCCACAAAATTTAATGAAAATCAGTTTATAACTTTTTGAATACAGTTGGAGTTTGTAATGAACTAGTTCCTTTTTTGGTGTAGAACTTCAGAGGGAAGGGGAAATAGAGTGTATTGGGGAAACAGAGTAGGCCATAGCAATAATGTAGATCAATATGTCAAAATAGGACAAAATATAATTTTAGGATATAATGTCGGCAGAGGACGAAATACATTAGGATGTAATGTCAAAGGACAAAATATCACGATGGGTTGTAATGATAGTGGAGAACAAAATATCACGATGGGATGTAATGATAGCGGAGGACAAAATATTACTCTAGGATATAATGTCACTGAAGCACAGGATCATTTTAGGAAATGATGCCGGGCAGAATGCCAATGAACAACGGGTGTCCATTGTAGGAGGGAGGGGGGCAAGGTGTACATAAGAGATTGGATGACTGTGAGGGACCAGATGTCTGTCATGGGGCAAATGTCCATGAGGCATTGAATGTCAATGAAGGACCAAGTGTCAATATAGAGCAAGATGTCAATAAAGAACTAGATTATAATATAAGGCACAATGTTGAAACACAAAATATGTCAAAAAGAAAAAAAATCATGAGTTTCTTTAAACCATATACTTTAATGCTCGTAGTATTAGGATCAAATTGCAAGAAATCCAGTTGTATGTCAAAAGCGAAAATCTCGATATGATTGGAATAATCAAGACATGGTTAATTGGTGGAGAGTTTGAAACAATTTAATATTACGGAATTTAAATACTTTTATAAGGATAGAAACCAGAAGGTGGGGGTGTTCTGTTGTACGTTAAAAAAATGTGTTATAGAGAAAATGAAACAGGATACACATGATAGTTTGTGAGTAGAATTAACCCATACAAATGGAAAAAGATTACATAGGTGTAATATATAGGCCAAAAACATTATCATTAGCAGACAACAAAATATTGTTTCAAGAACTGTCTAGTTTCTGCAACCGGGACTTATTGATAATGGATGATTTCAATTTTACTGACATTGATTAGATGACTCTTGAACATGGCCATATAAATAGTCGCTTGATAGATTTTCTCGGAGACAATTACTTAATGCAACATGTAAAAGAGCCCACAAGACATGGAAACCTACTCGACCTATTGACCATTAGCCATGAAATCATGATAACCGATGTAGAAGTTGGTGAAACTATCTTAAGTAGCGATCACAACTTAGATTCAAACTGCTGAAAAAAATTAGAATAGATACTTGTGTTTCTAAAATACCCGATTTTAGTAAAGCTCAGTTCATAGGACTACATCAGGAGCTCCAGTTTACAGATTGGGAGGAAAAATTAAGTGAAGGACCTGTAGGTCAGATGTGGGTAATGTTTCAAAATACGCTTATTAACCCATTCAACTCCGATGACAAGATGTCTTGTCATTTGGTCAAATAAAACAAAAAATCATAAAACACCAAAATGTTTGATCAAACACCAGAAAAATATGACGTCAATCCTCGCTTCGCTCGCAGCGAAGCGAGGACTGACGTCATATTTTTCTGGTGTTTGATCAAACATTTTGGTGTTTTATGATTTTTTGTTTTATTTGACCAAATGACAAGACATCTTGTCATCGGAGTTGAATGGGTTAAGATGGTTCATAATTACATCCCGGTTAAGGACAGACGCCCCCCAAATCAGGCTCGCCCAAAATGGCTTGACAAAGAAATTGAAAAAAAGTATTGCTAAAAAGGGACAGGCTTATAAGAAGTACAAGTGCTCGGGTGCACCTAATGACTACCAAAGTTATGTAATAATACAGAGAGATTAAAAAAAGACAATAAAAACGAAAATAACAATACGAAATGAGTATCGCTGATAATTCCAAAGAGAATCCCAAAAAATTCTATAGTTACATTAGAGATAAAAAAAAAAAAAGGTTATTAGGGATCACATTGGCCCACTATTATCTGCTGATGGTCAACTTGAATATTCAAATGAAGGAATGTGTAATATTCTAAACACCTATTTTGCTCAGTATTCATAAACGAAACAACTTAAGTGAACTCCAAACGGAAACCTGTGAAAAGTCTAGGGTGAACTTACTACGGTAAATATAACAAAAGAAAAAAATTGAAAGGTGTATCGAGAAACTCAAAGTTGATAAAACATCAGGGCCTGACGGTTGGCATCCAAGAATCTTAAAGGAAATGAAAAATGAGATTGTTGTTCCATTAGAAATTATTTTCAAGAAATCCATAATATCTGGAGATGTCCCAAGAGAATAGAAATTAGCTAACGTTATTCCCAAATAAAAAAGTGACAAAAAGAAACCAAATAACTATGGGCCTATAAGTTTGATTTCAATCGTAGGAAAAATGATGGAAACTATCATCAGAGATGCTATCGAACATCATTTAGAAAGTAACTGTTTGATAAATGATAGCCAGCATGGATTCAGATGGAAACGTTCTTGCGTGACTAACTCGAATTCTACAATACACTCCTCTTGAATTATGACAAAAGAAACAATATAGATTTATTATATCTAGACTTTACAAAAGCTTTTGATACTGTCTCCCACGAAAGAGTCCTTACTGAATTAGCTTCACACGGAATAAGTGGTAGCCTATTAAGTTGGACTAGTAATTGATTGAATGATCGAAAACAGAGTTCTAAATAACAAACTTCTAGATGGAAAAATGTTATGAGTGGAGTTCCTCAGGGTTCCGTTCTTGGGCCACTTCTATTCATAGTACATATAAATTATACTACGGACAAAAACATATTGTCTCCAAATTTGCTGATGATACAAAACTGTGCGGAATGGCAAATGATCACTTTAACCAATTAGACATTCAAGAAGATTTAAATAAACTACAGCAATGGTCTGAAAAATGGTTAATGAAATTTAACACAAGTAAATGCAAGGTAATGCACATAGTTAAAAATAAGAGTAAGTACGATTACATGTTATTTGGAAATTCGTTAACAAAAGTGTATAGAGAAAAGGATCTCGGCGTAATTATCAGTAACGATCTCAAATCATCTAAGCAGTGTATTTCAGTCTCTGAGAAAGCAAATGGTATTCTAGGACTGATTGCACGATTTTTTTTTTTTACTTCAAAAGTCCATCTCTCATTCACAAACTATATAAATCGTTCGTCCACAATTGGAATATACTGTTTCCGTATGGTCACCAAATCTCATTAAAGACATTGACAGATTGGAAAAAGTACAATGGCGAGCCACAAATCTGATTACAAATATCAAAAATAAATCATACGAAAATCGACTTAAACATATGAATGTGCCCCCGCCCCCCCCCAAATCTTCTCTCCCCAACCTTTCGACCCCGACCTCTTCTTGATGCAGCTGCACGCCGCACGGAGCCAACCGGCGATCGGGTAGTGGCCCACTAATTTGCCGCAAAGGGAGAAAAGTTTTCGTTTGCACATTTCATCCCTCACCTTCCGAATCTTGTTCCCTCTTTTGAGCATCAGCTTTCCGGCCCCGTTCCTATCCAGTCGCAGTCCCAACACTGCTCCTCCCTCCAATGGATCCGGCTCCTTTGCTGTCAATCCGTACCGAGCCAAATGCTCGACGACGATACTACGCTATCGTCCACCAGTATGTCGTGGAGGTACGAATCAGTGCCCTTCTTCATCGTTTCAGCCTTCTCCAGTACCGTCTTCGGGATTCTCGTCATGATTCTCGGGGCCGAGCTTAGCCCAAACCCCAGTCTGGTCAGGCAGTAAGTTCTCCCTTTGTATTTTAATAGCTGGAACTTCCATAGCTTCTTCCCCCCGTGAATTTGCAGGTAAGCCGCCCGCAAGTCTACAACCGCGGACGCCTCCCTCCTTCGGCGCCACCTGCGTAGGGTCTCGCTCACTGATCTACATAACACCTGGATCGAGTATACGGGCCGTGGGCTGCCCCAGGAGTGAGGCGGGCAGGCGGGACATGGCCGCCATATTGGTAGTATCAAAACAGCACGTGTGAACCGCTCCACCGGTCATGGGAGCTGTCGTGTTACTCTCGTGGCCTATGTGGCTGGTATGGGCTGCGTGATAGTGATGCGGTCTGTAAATAAGTTTTCCTGTGTGGTTTATGAAACAGTACATGTCTACATGTACCGGTATTTGACCATAAAAGTAATCAAACAAGTACGCTAAAACTGACACAAACAAGAGAACATGTAGATGTTTTAACTTGTATCCACTGATCTGGATAACAATATAGATCAGTGGTTGTATCCTATGTATCCTATGTACATTATTTTGTGCGGAGCATAAATTAGCCCTTCACATATGTGTGTGTGAGTGTGACCACATGTTATAATCTCAAACTCTCGAATCTTGACAAGCAGTCATCTTCGGCGTTTTTCGAAATCTAGTCATCTGGTCATTGAAATGCACACAGTTAATTACTGGATTACAATTACTTAATTTGCACAACTTTATTTGCACAACTACACATGTATTTCAACAAACAAATTTCACCTGTCACTTAACATACACGTATCCACAATATTCCAAGAAACCTCCAGTGAATATTTACAGAAGAAAACCTACATTAGTATTTATTGTGAATATTGCTATTGTATCATGTGCAGCACACTGATCTAAAAATAACTCAGTGGTTACGTAACGCAGGGAGGTGTAACGCCCAGTGTTACGCAATGTTACATGGGGTGGGGGGTGTCGAATTTCACCAGAAAAAACGTTACATAATTTTTGAACGGGCCCCGAATAGTAATTCAGCCCATCTGATATGAATTCCTCACACTTCACAATATAGAAAATGCCTACACATGTAATCAGAAAGAACTGGTTCTATACAGCTACACAGCTCTGGACAGCGTTTGAGCCTTATAAGATATTTTTAAATGATGAATATTTATCCTGCTATTGCCACGATTACATTCGTGACAAATGGGTTGCTGCTAGATCTATTTCTTACAGATAATAGATACATAGCATTAACATGACAACACCTAACAAAACAGTTGGTGGGCTACATTTTATGGCTCCTGATGGCCATATCATTTGTGATGGGTATCGGGATGTTTTGGGTAATAAAACCTTAATTTACTTACGAGTGGAAGGACTGCTCACATCCACCTTTTCTCCGGTTGGTGCAGTTGAATGCAGCACAAGTTGGCATTGTAAAATGATCGTTAAATATGTAAAACACACCAGTACATAGGAGCGAAAGCTGCCGAGAACTGTAAGGGACGCTATCACTGCTATCAGTGAATCGCGTGGCGTAGGTTTGATTTGATACTACCAACATGGCTGCCGCCCGGATCCGCTGACCTCATAGTCAGGGCATCGATCCGTGATCCAGTTATTTTTAGATCAGTGGTGCGAGTTCCGGATAGCTACGAAGAGACGGAAAGAAATAAAAGAGCAATTGCTGGAGAATGCCCAGATTGGATAGCAGTGTTATACTACCTATATGAATCATGTCTAACGCCACGTTGGACTTCAATAACAATTGAACTCCAGAGTGTAGCCCTGGCATGCATTACTATTCTTTGTTAGTAAATCTCATTTAGAGAAATTGGTGAGGCAATAGGTAAAAATATAGTGAAAACTATGTATTTTATATATAGTATAATAGAACATTTTGTTTTATATTCAAAATACTTTGAATTTAGATTGATATTTATTACTAAACTATTTATTTACGATCTTTAAAAGAACAAATAAAATTATGTTAAGCTGAAATTTCTAGGTATATAAAACATGTAAACTATTTCTTCTAATATTTGCGGTCAAGGGGTAACTATTAGATTAGTTTTTCAAAGTTGAACCTCCACATTATTGCGAACTCCTATATTTAACACTTACACAACACAATGGAAATACGATTTTTTTTTTAATTGTATGTTCGAATATTTGCTTATATAAACGGTACAGTGTTGAGAGCAAAAACCTTTCTCTTACGGGGGAAGAGAAATGCCTCTGTATTACATAATCATTACAAAAATATAATATTATAGCACCTCGGATGGATGGGGGAGGGGGGAGGGAAGAAAAAGAGAGAGAGAACGGAAGGAAAGGGGAGACAGACTGCCAGGATTCCGGCCTACTGTCGATTGACGAGTTAGATGCCATGGGGGAGGAGCCACGTCGCCCAGACGAATCGGAAAGGGATGGTGACGATCTGAGTGTGCATGTGTTTGGTCAATCTTAACGAAATCTACGTTCCCCTCCCCCCCTAAAACTACCTATATCTACATTTTGGGATTTTCCCCTGATATTTTGAGGAATATTCTGACGTCGGGTGAGAATACTTCCCTCGGTTGTGATTCCATTACTAAGTGTATCGTGTCTTTTTTTTGTGGTGTAGGTAGACTGTCGCCTGGCGTTCTTCCGAAGCTCAGCAGCAATCTAGTGTGTTCCTTGTGTAGCGGAAGTGGGTCGTCTGTTAGGGTACGTACAGCTTCATTATTCATCTGTAAGAGCTTGGCTCATATGCGGATGGCTCTCTCGTGTTGTAGATACGTGTTTAACGGGGGGATGTATGTTGGGGGGGGGTGCCAACTTCCTCGTGTAGGGCTTTTGGCTGTTTTTTTACGTCAGGGTGTCTTTGTGATGAATTTGATTTTCTTTTTCTTTTCTTAACTGCTTGCAGTGTTTCGCAGCGGCGGCGCCAGGAATTTTTAGTTGGGGAGGCTAAGGAGGAGCTGAACAAATTTTTGGGGTGGCTTATAGTACTATAATTTCCGCGTCAGCGGCAATCCGAAAGGCGCAGTCCAAGGTCCGGCATGGGGTCAAAGGGGCCGGCCTAGGGTCCTTGGTGGGGTCCAGGGCCACCGCCCTGACGGGAACTCTGCTAGGATTTTTTGTTCGGGGCTGTGGGATTCGACATGTTGACGAGGGGGTGGTCTAAGAAAATAAACTCAGATGATGATCATTCACGAACATCTGAACATGCTGTTTTGATCCCAGTAAAAAAGTTGATTTTCTAACCTCACTTATCTATTGTTCGAGTGAGGTATATCGAGTTTCCAAAGCCACTGCTGGAGGTCTATTATTATCACTTCACCGAGCTGCTATTCCACTTAGGTTGCAAAGAATTACACGGTACTTTGGGCAGGATTGTAATCAAAAAACCCCTCTACATGCTCTGCATCCTGTGACTAGGGTTTCTTGAGCTGGATTAAATGTCTATTATTGTCTGTCAATCATCAAATTGTGTAATTGGGCAAGGAAGGAAATCAAGTGTATATTTTTACCGTGACCAATTCATCATGCAGTACATGCCATAGGAAATTCAGGGCCAATGTGGAAATTCATAAGCTTCTTATATAGTAATGTGGGCCCTGTCATCTAATCACCCTTTTAATCCATGTAGCATATACGTCTGTATAAATTGCTTCATGAAACATTACTTGAAGTAGGCTATATATCTTCAATTATCGAATAAACTAAAAATTGAAATAAAAACAAAACAAAAAGGTTTTACGGTTTGTAAAACATTTATATGAATGAAAATGAAATTCATATATAGCTGAACAAACACTTTTGAAACATAAGCACTTCCCTAGAAACTATTTACATATTTCGATATCAAAAATGTAATCCTCTTGCTAAACTTAATTACAAGTTGTTCCTTAAAAAGTTTTAAAAACAGATAAGAATACATGTTTTCTTTGACGCAAATTCCTGGACAGTGGAAGAAGGTGGTAGATGAGGTGGTGTGGGTAACACGTACCTTAAGTGATTGATGAAGGGAGGGGGAAGATAGCTGCAGTTGGGGAACCGAAGTCCAGGCGATTTGTATCACATCTCGGGACCACTCGCCTTCCCTCCAAGGCAAGCGTGAGAGTAAATCAAAGAGGGGGGAGGGGTATGATGGGACAACTCATTAAGTGAACCGTCCTAGGCTAATGAAACCCAGAACTCCTATTGTGAGTTTTAATGAATTAAATAATTAAACACTAGAAATATGCTACTTGACATTAAATAAGGGTTTTAACAGTTGGCTTTCATACATACATCCTATCTATTCCCTGCGCGCGTTCCTAGCTTATGAAATTGTTAAAGTATTTGTACTTAATATGTGTCTTGCTTGTGGAGACGTCTTCAATTAGCGTGGTCTCCTGCTGAGCTCCGACCGGCGCTGCTCCGCTTTTGGTGGGGGCGGGGGGTGACGGCCTGGGCGGGCGCTGTGATGGGCTTGCAAGTCACTTCACCGACGTAGTCCCGGTCAATCGCACTGCACTCTTAGAGTTCTTGCGTGAGGGGTTTGTACCCAAATAATCGACACTCGATTGGCTCTCAAGGATGAAAATCCCCAACAGTCACATGAGGGAGGAAAGGACACGATTGGACTTCCGAGAACGAGCGGTCCGACCTCCTTTGATGAACTCGATGCTTAGACTGCCCTGTGTCCTGCGGCATGTCAGGTCAAAATGCCCGCTAGCCGGCTTCCGACGTTGCCAATAGTTCTACGTCTCCGTCCCTAGTTGTGAAGGGTACTACGAATAATGTTCATGTGGGAGGTGACACAGTTCCAATTGTTCCATGAGGTAGACACTGTTCACGAGCGTGTTAGATACAATCCTAATTATTCTAATTGCCTAGCTTAAAACAAATATGTGGCAGCGCGCAGGGGGGGGAGGGGGTGTGTTTGGGCGCTTTGTTTGGGCGCGAAAACCGTTGAGCTTGGCTATGGGAACACGAATCTAAATGGGGGGGTGTTTCTAGATAATTAGAAGTCTCTCCCTTCGTTAAGGCACTGAAATTGATTGTCAAAAATGGCACGACAGTTGAAGAGGATAAAGAGGAGGAGAAAGGACAGGATGTAGCTACTAGAAGTCTTAAGGACTCTGGTAATTCCCCCGAGTATAGGGAATGAAGGGCCGTAACGGTGAGAAATCAGACGAGAAAATGGGAAGGGGAGACAGCGAGCCGGGTGTCACAATTTCAAAAATTGTGACATTCTTTATTCAGTGTCCTTTATATGAAAAAGCCAGTAAATCCTTGATGTTTTGACATTTCATGGATTTCAGCCATAAACAGATATAGTTCAAAAAAGGAGAAACTCACGATGATATATCTCAGGAAATACATCGTTCCACCTACTTTAACATGATACGCCTATTCCTATGGCTGGAAGCAAATGCAAGATTACTGGTACGTTTGTCACCGCTACTGTTACACAAGTAGGTTTTCATTTGCTTTAGGCACGAAAAGCTTCTTTCACATGATGCCGAGTTAACTGGAAGAGTAACACTAAAACGCACTAGCTTATACAAATCTATGAATGTATCTTTGTACAGTTGAGCATGATGGCAAGTTGCATAGGTGTGTCCACTTCCATTCCCTGCTCCTTCTTTCTGGCAATCAACCTTCTTAGTTGGTGCAGCTCTACGGATAGATCTTTGTCCTCCACCCCGTAATTTGCAGCCATTCCTGATAGATAGCTTTTCCTTGCTCAAAAAGGTTGGATGATTGGGGTGGTTGAGGGCAGATACTCCAATAGGTGCCTGACATGCATCGCCGGAAAACCTTCTTCTCAACTCACTGAGAAACTTGTCTATCACGGACTAGTAAATCCGTTTCTTGGTAACATCGGAGTCATTCGAATTATCATCTTGTCCTATGCCGGATGTTATGACAAACTCATCCAAGTATCGTGGGGCTGCCCTTTGCCTCTGACGCACAAGTTGCCTGCGAATCCCTACAGTCTGGCACAATTCTTCAGCATGATTTCGTAGTTGCTCCCAACTCTCTTCGTTTCTCATCTCTGTGAGACTAGACATCACCGCTTCAACCAAATCAACTGCTGAGGCAAGCTGGAGATTGGGGGGGACTGGAGTTTATCTGACAAAGTTTTCGTCAAATGCAGCAAACTCTCCATGAACACCAGATTCGTCACAAAAT
Organism: Oratosquilla oratoria; assembly: GCF_046742065.1. Lineage (NCBI taxonomy): Eukaryota > Metazoa > Arthropoda > Malacostraca > Stomatopoda > Squillidae > Oratosquilla > Oratosquilla oratoria. Next base: position 68,825,814 of record NC_134788.1, on the reverse strand, counting down.
GGTGGTCCAGAAGGGCAGTGAGTGACCTTGCTCCACTGGCCCTGTCCACACTTTCCCCTTCCAATGTTTTAGGGTTGCAACGATGCTAGGCATGGTCCTCTTAACATTTTGGCAGACTGAGTGTTGGCATGCCCATCTTGTGTCCGATAACCGTTTGAGTTCTAATGTGGTCTTTCTGGGTTCAGCCCCTATTTGAATTTTAGAAATTCCTGATGCACAGTGATTGGATTGTGACGAAAAACTCAGAGACTGACCTTATATTGTTTACACAGTCAACTAAAACGAGGTTTAGCCTATGAGCATAGCAGTGGATGTATACAGCCTGTGAAACATCTCTTCTGAATCTTTCTTGGACCCCATTGGTGCAACCCGACATAACTGCCGCTCCATCATAGCACTGACCGAGACAAGTACTGTGGTCAATTTTACATTTAGCTAAAATTTCTTTTATCATCTGGAGTAACGATTCTGTATGAAGGCCTTCAGCCGGTGTGAAATCCAAGAATTCTTCATGAAGCTGCTGATCATGGAGATACCTCACAACAATAGAGATCTGCTCCTTCTTCGCTATATCCTTCGCTTCGTCCACCATGATGGCAAAGTGCTCTGGTTGTTCCACCTCATCACTTGTCTCCTTTCTGATCATAGCTGCCATAATTTCAAATAATTCATTCTGTATATCGTGGTGAATATATTTTGCATTCCCCGGGCCGTTAACTTTTTTTGCAACTGTATGATCATATTTGGCTAGATTGTTGGATTCAACCCCTTCTCTGTGCCCTCTCTGGGCAACATTTTGACATGCTGTATTGAGAAGTACATCAATAACTGCTCTAATGTACCGCCGATTTTCCGCCAATGTCTTGGCATGCCCGGGATCAATGACTTGATAAATTGTTGCCCCTGTAATTTTCTGCAATTTGAATTCTACCCAAGCTTGCATCGCAAATTTATAACAAGCTGAAGTATCATGAGCCTTCAAAGACATGGTCGCCTTCTTCCAATTCTTGAATCCGTTGTGGGTGAATGATTGTTCAGCTCGACCAAGATGGGATGTTGTAAAATGACGACACGCAAAACAGTAAGCTGCATCTTTGACCACGGAATATTCAAGCCAAGTATATTGTTGATGCCATCGTTTATTGAAGGATCTTGTCTGACCACCTTGCATATGTGAAGGATATTTCTTCAAAGCAGGACAGGTAGGCCCACTATCTGGCAGCAGGCTGATGTCGTTTGGCCCTGGAGGACGTCTTGTGTTTTTCTGGGTACTGTCATCATCCACATTCTCTTCCAACTCCGGGTTTTCAGTAGAACTAGAAGTACATGGTTCTTGATCGTCGTCATTAACTCGTTGCTGCTTGTGGGGAATTAGGAAGCGACCCATGACCTATATAGAAAAACAGAACACATGATTAAAGATGGGGGTGGGACGAATTTTTCTTTAAATACTATAGGCCCTATACATAACACACTAACAATCAGAAATTGTGTTAATTTTTGTGGCTCGTTCGGCTCTCGCTAGCAATGGCTGATTCGGACGACTTATAGACTTCGTGACTCATTCGTTAATTGTCACCATTGGGAAATACATCAGGTAGGTTAGGTTTAGTTTAGGTTAGGTTTTAACTGAACTAAATTAGGTTCGGTTTGGTTAGGTTAGCTTAGGTTAAATATTTGTATAGATATTCTATCCTTTAGATGGCTTTTGTTACAAAAATATGTTAAGCTTATTAATTTTTACATTGATTCTAATTATCTAAGAAGAGATTAATATTTCTTCTTTAACATTTCTATCTTTCCTCTTTGTCTTTTAAGCCAAAATTCATTTAAAACATATTGGCGTTCTCAATATCACTATTATCAAATAACAGCATTAATAGTATAATAACAGTGCCTTCTTCATAGAGTCGCTTGATTCATTTAGAATCCAATATTGGAAATATTGGACTCGAAACCGAGCGGGTCCCCCTGCGCTAATGTGCTGCGAGCAACAACCACTAAACGAATAGAAAACATCTTTAAGAAACAAGAGCCTGTATAGGTATTAGTGGAACTGTGGAATTAAGAAAACGCATGTGCTTCACAACGAAACAAGAACAGTACATATACAGTTTTTTGTATGATTATCCATAAAAAAACATATATCAGCAGCAGTACCACAATATAAAAACAGATACATGAAGTGAAATCATCTCCATGTGGGCAAAACGATTTACAAGATTGAAACAGCAGGTTGAAAAACCTCAGCATGTACAAAATCACAAACAAAGCCACAACCAACCAAACTCAAACCGCATGAATAACAACCACGAGGTTCCTCAAAGTGTTTCCAATCAAACTGACTGAAGTTTAAAGTTGCCAAGAACGCAATTTCGCCTAAAATATGCATCTTGCTCATGAACACTACATGCCAAACTTGCACGGACAACGAAGACTGTAAAATTGAAACTTCAATTGATTTTATATAATTAGTTTGAATTTATTTCATGATCTATCGCGTCTTTAAGAAATTACTCAGTCTCATTAGTCATTAATATCAGTTATATCTGGTTTTCCATATTACAAAGGATTACAAAGGCGGAGCATGCCGACAGGAGACCTTTTGATCCATATCTAGGTCGGATGCGAAAAAAAAATCATATTAATAATAAAACAATAAATAAAAACTATAATAATGTAAATAACAAATAAAATACATAAATACATGCATAGGTATAGTTAAATAATAAACAAACAGGTAAATAGTAAATAATGATAAATTGACATATAACTAATAATAAATGAAAATCAGACAGACAAATGATAACAAAACAAAAACAAATAATATAAGAGAAATTATAATCATTACAGCATCTTACTTAGGTATTTATCTAACTGATTCTTAAAGCTTCGAACTGAACTACATTGCACTACCTGTGCAGGAAGTTTATTCCATTCATTTACTACACGGTTGGCAAAGTTGTTTCTACCTACTTCCAAATTGAATCTATTTCCGGATAGTTTGAGACCATTGTTTCTTGTCTGATTCTCATTCAATGTGAAAATTTTATCACTTTTGATGTTGTCAATTCCCTTTAAAATCTTAAAGACCTGTATGAAGTCACCTCTGAGTCTACGCTTTTTTAGTGAAAACAGATTCATATGTTTTAGTCGATTTTCGTATGATTTATTTTTGATATTTGGAATCAGTTTTGTGGCTCGCCGTTGTACTTTTTCCAGTCTGTCAATGTCTTTAATGAGATTCGGTGACCATACAGAAACAGCATATTCCAAATGTGGACGAACTAACGATTTATATAGCTTGTTAAGGAGTGATGGACTTTTGAAATCAAAAGATCGCGCAATCAGTCCCAGAATCTTATTTGCTTTCTCAGAGGCTGAAATACACTGCTTGGATGATTTGAGGTCGTTACTGATAATTACGCCGAGATCTTTTTCACTATCCACTTTTGTTAACGAATTACCAAATAACTTGTAATCGTACTTACTGTTATTTTTACCTATGTGCATTACCTTGCATTTACTTGTGTTAAATTTCATTAGCCATTTTTGAGACCACTGCTGTAATTGATCTAAATCTTCTTGAATATCTAATTGGTTTGAGTGATCATTTGCCACTCCGCACAGTTTTGTATCATCAGCAAATTTGGAAACAGTAGATTTTAGTCCATGGTCTATATCATCTATATATACTATGAATAGAAGTGGCCCAAGAACGGAACCCTGAGGAACTCCACTTGCAACACTTTTCCATCCAGAAGTTTTTCCATTTAAAACAACTCTCTGTTTTCGACCATTCAACCAATTACTAGTCCAACCTAATAGGCTACCACTTATTCCATGCAGAGCTAATTTAGTAAGTAGTCTTTCGTGTGGGACGGTATCAAAAGCTTTTGCAAAGTCTAGATATATTAATATTATATTAATATTATATTAATATTATATTAATATATATATTAATATCATATTAATCTATATTGTTTCTTTTGTCATAATTCGAGATAACTGTGTTGTAGAATTCGAGTAAGTTAGTCACGCAAGAACGTTTCCGTCTGAAACCATGCTGGTTATCATTTATCAAACGGTTACTTTCTAAATGATGTTCGATAGCACCTCTGATGATAATTTCCATTATTTTTCCTACGATTGAAGTCAAACTTATAGACCTATAGTTATTTGGTTTCTTTTTGTCACCTTTTTTGAATATGGGAGTAACGTTAGCTAGCTTCCATTCTCTTGGGACATCTCCGGATATGATGGATTTCTTGAAAATAATTTCTAATGGAACAACAATCTCATTTTTCATTTCCTTGAAGATTCTTGGATGCCAACCGTCGGGCCCTGGTGTTTTATTAACTTTGAGTTTGTCTATACACCTTTTAATTTTTTCTTTTGTTATATTTACCGTAGTGAGTAAGTTTACCCCAGACTTTTCACAGGTTTCAGTTTGGAATTCACTTTGAGGTGTTTCGTTTACGAATACCGAGCTAGAATAATTGTTTAAGATATTACACATTCCTTCATTTGAATATTCAAGTTGACCGTCAGCAGATAATAGTGGACCAATGTGATTCCTAACAACCTTTTTATCTCTAATGTAACTATAGAATTCTTTGGGATTCTCTTTGGATTTTTCAGCGATTTTCATTTCGTATTGTCGTTTTCTTTTTCTTATTGTCTTTTTTAAATCTCTCTGTATTGATACATAACTTTCATAGTCATTAGATGCACCCGAGCACTTATATTTCTTATAAGCCTGTCTCTTTTTAGCAATACTTTTTCAGTTTCTTTGTCGAGCCACTTTGGGCGAGCCTGATTTGGGGGACGTCTGTCCTTAAAAGGAATGTAAGTTTGAATCATCTTAGTGAGCGTATTTTGAAATATTTCCCACATCTGATCTACAGGTCTTTCGTTTAATTTTGCCTCCCAATCTGTAAGCTGAAGCTCCTGACGTAGTCCTATGAACTGAGCTTTACTGAAATCAGGTATTTTAGAAACACAAGTATCTATTCTAAAATTGTTTAGGAGTTTGAATCTAACTAAGTTGTGATCGCTATTTGCAACAGATTCACCGACTTCTACATCAGTTACCATGTTTTCGCACCATCTCAAATATGATAGGGAAAAAATCAACGTGGGTAGAGGATAAGAATGAATACGAAGAAAAGTTTAAGAAGAGTTAAGAACTATAATGAAGTTTGGAGTGTGACAGAGGTCAAATGTAATATAACTTGGGTGCGTCGAATTTATATATATATATATATATATATATATATATATATATGTATATATATATAAATGTATATATATATATATACATATATATGTATATATATATATATATATATGTATATAGATGTGTGTGTGTGTGTGTGTGTAATATATATATATATATATATATATCTATATATATACAGTATATATACATATACATATATATATATATATATATATATAGATATATATATATATATATATATATATACATATATATATATATATATATATATATATATATAAATATATATATATATATATATATATATATATATATATATACATATATATATATATATACATATATATATATATATATATATATATATATATATACATATATATATATATATATATATTCCACTACAATAATGTATTGTAACCTATTATAAAGTATTTTTATATTATCGGTATTAAAGCAATGGTATTAACTAAAAATGTTTATTAGCATAATCATTAATACAGTGTGATTTTGTAGTTTGAAATTATTTTTAAATGGTCTCTTCTACTCCAGCAGTAAACATTCATTGACCCCCTGGCTTTTCATCGACCCCTTGGATGTTCCGATCGACCCCTGCGGAGTCGATATCGACCACTTTGAGAACCCCTGGTCTATATACTTTGGGAGTACTATTGTCGCCTGGCCACATTACAGATAGGCTATCTGTAATGTGTGACATTTCTACAACGGGTTGCAGGTGATTTGAGGCGTGGGTCATATATAACGAAAACAGTTGAACTTGTATAACGCCGTAATAATACACATATATTGTCCTCATTTCAGATGGGGAGGGGGTTAATGGTAGGGCTAGCGCTGATGGCTGAATTTTTTTTAGCTCTGGTCATTAAAATTCCACTTAATAAAATTATTTTAATGAGTGTTTTAAATTTTCAATTTGCTCATTTCAGTTAGGGGGGCTAATGGGGTGGGGCTGGCCACACACACACACACACACACACACACACACACACACACACACACACACACACACACACACACACTTTCAACGAACGGACGGCTTGAAGAACGTTCTGAAGAAAAAAGCAGATTGTGGATCCCAACGCAAAGAGAAGTGCCTTTTTGTATTTGCAGGGTGGGGGGGAAAGTGCTGGTGGGGTTGTGGGAAAGTAAGGAATGAGGAGTGGGGGTGGGTTTGCTGGGGAATTGTATGGTAATGATGAGGTGGAGGAATTGGCCCTGACGGGCCGCCGAATGTTAGACACACGACCGCAAGACGAGCTGGATGATGACGACATGTCTAATAGGAATGTGAAAGATTAGAGGTATAGATAGGAGCAATACAGCAGAAAAGTGATGAGAATATTTTCAAGGGATTTAAAGAGGGTGGGGGGGGAACCAACCCCCCCCCCCCCCGACTGACAAGACTAGAAGAGAAGGTCGATAAGATGATCGAGGACTTGGAGCGTAGGTTCGGTAATGTTGACAGTATGATACGAAGAATTGAAAAATTGGAAGAACTAGAGAGGGCGAACAAAAACTTAACTAAGGAAATTCAAGGATTAAAACAACAGTTAAAAGAAGTAAAAGATGAGAATAAAGTCTTAAAGGAGAATAATATGGAGAACAAGGAGGGTTGGAAAAAAAATTCATGAAAATAGCAAGGTTGCATTCACTGACATAATCAGACAGCAAATGAATGAACAAACTGAAAACTCAGTTATTAAAGTGATGAGACAGAAGGAGAATATAGTAAGAGACTTAGCAGACAAAAAGAAATGTATAATTATATTAGGAATGGAAGAGAAACATAACCCAGATAGAACCACAAGAATCAAAGAGGAAAATGAAAAAGTAAGCCATTTACTAGAGTCAGTTCAGGAAGATGAACCAGAAATTATGAAACAAATTGAAGAGAAATTTAGACTCGGAAAGTATAGCACAGGACAAGACCAGACCAATTAAGATTAAATTCAAGTCACAAACAACGGCAGAGAATATCTTATCCAAAACAGGGAAACTAGCAACAAGTGAACAATACAAAAAGATATGGATAAAAAGAGAAATGAATAAAGAGGAAAGAGAGGAAGAAAAGCAGAAAAGACGGAAGCTAAGGCAAAAAACGAGAACAGAACGGAGTCAGAGAAAGAGAGATTCTATTGGAGAGTAGTGAACATGAAACTAAGGAAGTTCGACATACAAAAGAAAAACATAAGGGAAACAGAGAACACAATGGAAGTGGCAGAAAACTAAGAGTGTCTTACACAAATATAGATGGATTAATAACAGGATTGAATGAGCTGAATGATTATTTGAAAGAAAAAGAACCGGACATAATGGGAATTGTAGAAACAAATTAAAAGGCCCACTACCACCCAACAGTGTAGGACATGATGCATACAATTATTGGATTAGAAACAGAGAGAAAAAGCAAGGGGGGTGGAGTTATGTTCCTGACTAAGAAGGATATAAACGTGAAAGGTGTCATATATGGAAAGAATACAGTAGAGATGATTATGATAGAAGTGGAAGACAGAGATAAGAAGAGCAGAAAATTTTGTGATAAATTATGTGCCTCCAAAAACAGCTCATGGGAGGAGAGTGAACATAAAAGTATGTTAGAGGACACAAAGATAACATTGAATAAAATAATGGAAGATGGAGGAAGAATAGTTATGATGGGCGACTTTAATTGCAAAGAAATCTGCTGGGAAGAAATGACAGTAAAGGGTGGAGACGACTCATGGGGAAACGCTCTACTTGAGATGATTATTGACCACACAATGACACAATGGATACAGGAAAACACTAGGTATAGAAATGAAGAAGAACATCGAGACTAGACATTTTAATTACATCTGAACCTAGAATAGTGGACAAGATTGAATATAAAACACCAATAGGTAAAAGTGACCACATATTGATTGAACTGGAACTTAATGAAGAAAAATATATGAAAAGAAATGAACAATATAGAAAAGGAAGAATGATGTGTGAAAAAACAAACTTTGATAAAATAAGAGAATTCTTTCAACAAGAAAACTGGGAAGAAATATACAAAGAAGAAACATCAGTGGAAAAGAAATGGAATATTTTGACAAAAATTTACAAAAAAGGAGTGGAAAAGTATGTCCCAAGACAAAAACAAGAAAAAGAATATGTAAAATGCTGGTACAACAAAAGTTGTAGGGAGTTAAAAGACAAAAGAGACAAAGCCTGGACCAGATGGAAAAATGATAGAAAACCTGAAAAATGGAAAATATATACCCAGTTATAGAAATGAAATATGTACAAACATGCAGAGAGGAAAAGAGAAAATATGAAAAAGACGTCATAGAAAAATGTAAAGATCAACCAAAACTATTCTACAGATTTGTAAACAATAAACTGAAAAACAAACAGGACTTTGGAGAAATTAAGGACAAGGGGAGTTGAATACACTGAGGAAAATGGAAATGGCGGAAATTTATGAACAAACATTTTAAATCAGTGTTTTACAAGGGAGAACATACAAACCTGAAGAGATTGAATGGAAAGAGAAAGTCCCCCTATAGAAAAAATAGAAGTATCAAAGAATGAAATATTGATACAATTGAGTAATCTTGATGTCAGAAAATCACATGGACCAGATGAAATAGCAAACTGGATTCTGAAAAGAATGCAGGAATGAACTGGCAGACAAAATACATAGCATAATAAGCAGTTCCTTGAGAGAAGGAAAAGTTCCAGAAGATTGGAAAAAAGCAAATATAGTACCTATATATAAAGGAGGGAAATAAAGAAGAACCTACCAACTATAGACCAGTCTCTCTAACAAGTACAATAGCAAAAATTTGTGAAAGAATTATCAAAAATAGATGGGTAAAATACTTGGAAAAAAAAACACGTACTAAATCCAAGGCAATTTGGATTCAGACAAGGACGATCATGCGTCACCAATTTAATATGCTTCTATTCAAGGCTAATAGATATAATAAGAAAGAGATGGGATGGGCTGATTGTGCATTTTTAGATCTAAAGAAAGCTTTTGACAAAGTACCACATAAGAAGTTGCTTAAGAAACTAGAATCTGAAGGAGGAATACAAGGTAAATTACTAAATTGGATGGAAGACTTTTTGCAAGAAAGAAAAATGAGAGTAGTGATAAGAAACCAGCACTCAAAATGGAATGAAGTAATAAGCGGTGTCCCGCAGGGAACAGTCCTGGCCCCAATAATGTTTGCTATATATATTAATGATATGGATGAAGGAATTGAAAGCTATATGAGTTCTTTGCAGACGAATGCAAAACTACTGAAAAGAGTGAAAAACTGAAGAAGATTGTGAATCACTACAGAGATCCTAAATAAAGTACAGGAATGGAGTAAGAAGTGGGAGATGGAGTTCAATACAAAAAGTGTAGTATAATGGAATTTGGAAAAAAGCAAAAACAGAATAACAGGTTCATATTATTTGGGAGAAGATGGAATAAAAAAAGTAGAAAATGAAAAGGACCTGGGAGTCATTGTTATGAATAATATTTGTCACCTGAAAAACATATAAATAAGATTTTTGGAGAAACTTATAATTTAATAAGAACACGGTAAAGGAAACATGGACTGGAGGTGAAGCTTTATTCCTGACGTTTCGTCTAACGACTTTCTCAAAGGAATGAGCATACTAGAAACATACAGAGATTATAAACCCGCCTTATGGCTCAAGGGGGTGTACGAGCGTATAGCGCTGCGTCCTGATTGGCCCGCTGAGACAGCCAATCACGAAGCGCTATATTCGCTGAAGATTTGGCCCAGGTGAAGCTCCCAGCCTTATTGTTGATATTCGGACGAGTGGTGATGTACGCAGCTTCTATAGATTTTCTGATCTTCTTATTCTACACGAAGGTATGGATAAGAAGATCAGAAAATCTATAGAAGCTGCGTACATCACCACTCGTCCGAATATCAACAATAAGGCTGGGAGCTTCACCTGGGCCAAATCTTCAGCGAATATAGCGCTTCGTGATTGGCTGTCTCAGCGGGCCAATCAGGACGCAGCGCTATACGCTCGTACACCCCCTTGAGCCATAAGGCGGGTTTATAATCTCTGTATGTTTCTAGTATGCTCATTCCTTTGAGAAAGTCGTTAGACGAAACGTCAGGAATAAAGCTTCACCTCCAGTCCATGTTTCCTTTACCGTGTCTATACAACTTGTTCACATGGATTTTTCATTAATAAGAACAATCAAATGCCATTTACATACCTGGATGAAGAAATGGTGAGGAAAATCCTAATCACCCTGATAAGACCAAGATTAGAATATCAGCAACAATATGGTCACCAAGTACAAAAAAAATGTATAAAAAAACTTGAAAGAATACAAAGAGCAATTACAAAACTGGCACCAACACTCTCAAAACTATCATATGAAGAGAGACTACAAAAACTTGAACTACAGACACTAGAGCAAAGAAGAGAGAGAGGAGATTTGATAGCTATTTACAGAATCATGAAAGGCATAGAAATTACTGATAGAGAGAATCTGATAAAATGGGATGACAGAAATACAAGAGGACACGGAAAGAAAATAAAAAAAGACAGCTATAGAAGAGATTTGAAAAAGAACAGCTTTCCACACAGAGTAATAGAAAGTTGGAAAAAGTTAGGATGAGAAAGTGGTGTGTGCAAAACCAATACATGAATTTAAAAATTGTTTAGATAAAATGAGAAATGAAGACGGGACCCCACGAGCATAGCTCCCCTTCCCGTAATATACAACTAGGTAAATACACATGCATACAGACACGTAGACAAAGGCAGGCACGCACACACACACACACACACACACACACACACACACACACACACACACACACACACACACACACACACACACACACACACACACACACACACACACATATACATATACGTTTTATCAACCAAATACGCTTTAATTCTAAGCCATATAGGCCCATTCAGTGTCGTACAAATACTTTCCCGCGTTCGTACACTTACTATATGCATTATCATAGTGGAGCAGGGTTGAACGCAAAACTCTCGTGTATGTGTATGAACTCGAGCATACAGATATATAAGAAAACTTGCGCTTAACTTATAGCTCTCCTGATGGTGTATTGGTTTAAGTCACTCGGCACTGGTAACGTTCTCGCCGCATGGGTTCGAGTCCTCGGGCGTCCCACGTTACAATTTCTGCATGCGCCTATATGGCTTAGAATGAAAGTGCATTGTGGTTGAAAAATATGACGTCAGTCCTCGCTTCGCTCGCGAAGCGACGTTTGACGTCATATTTTCTGGTGTTTGATCAAACATTTTGGTGTTTTATGATTTTTTGTTTTATTTGACCAAATGACAAGAATCTTGTCATCGGAGTTTAATGGGTTAAAAACTATGTTGAGAGCTAATTTGATTATCATTAAATTCTGAGGAGCCTCAATATGTACAGTACTTGTTTCACACTTCCAATAGACCTAACACTTATAATACACCTCCATGCACACTCGGGTGGCCAGACGTCCTCCTTTAGGTCGGAAAGTCCTCCTTTTGAGCACTTTTCCCTCCATCCGGCGCAACCTCACGCCTGTAGGGATTCGCAGGCGACTTGTGCGTCAGAGGCAAAGGGCAGCCCCGCGATACTTGGGTGAGTTTGTCATAACATCCGGCATAGGACAAGATGATAATTCGAATGACTCCGGTGTTATCAAGAGATGGATTTACTACTCCGTGATAGACAAGTTTCTCTGTGAATTGAGAAGAAGGTTTTCCGGCGATGCATGTCAGGTACTTATTGGAGTATCTGCCCTTAACCACCCCAATCATCCAACCTTTTTGAGCAAGGAAAAGCTATCTATCAGGAATGGCTGCAAATTACGGGGTGGAGGACAAAGATCTATCCGTAGAGCTGCACCAACTAAGAAGGTTGATTGCCAGAAAGAAGGAGCAGGGAATGGAAGTGGACACACCTATGCAACTTGCCATCATGCTCCAATCCTACAAAGATACATTCATAGATTTGTATAAGCTAGTGCGTTTTAGTGTTACTCTTCCAGTTAACTCAGCATCATGTGAAAGAAGCTTTTCGTGCCTAAAGCAACTGAAAACCTACTTACGTAACAGTAGCGGTGACAAACGTACCAGTAATCTTGCATTTGCTGCCAGCCATAGGAATAAGCGTATCATTTTAAAGTAGGTGGAACAATGTATTTCCTGAGAAGAGTTTCTCCTTTTTTTAAACTATATCTGTTTATTGCTGAAATCCATGAAATGTCAAAACATCAAGGATTTACTGGCTTTTTCATATGAAGGACACTGAATGAAGAAAACATGTATTTCTATCTGTTTTTAAAACTTTTTAAGGAACAACTTGTAATTAAGTTTAGCAAGAGGATTACATTTTTGATATCGAAATATGTAAATAGTTTCTAGCTTATGTTTCAAAAGTGTTTGTTCAGCTATATATGAATTTCATTTTCATTCATATAAATGTTCTACAAACCGTAAAACCTTTTTGTTTTTGCTTTTATTTCAATTTTTGTTTATTCGACAATTGAAGAAATATAGCCTACTTCAAGTAATGTTTCATGAAGCAATTTATACAGACGTATATGCTACATGGATTAAAAGGGTGATTAGATGACAGGGCCCACATTACTATATAAGAAGCTTATGAATTTCCACATTGGCCCTGGATTTCCTATGGCATGTACTGCATGATGAATTGGTCACGGTAAAAATATACACTTGATTTCCTTCCTTGCCCAATTACACAATTTGATGATTGACAGACAATAATAGACATTTAATCCAGCTCAAGAAACCCTAGTCACAGGATGCAGAGCATGTAGAGGGGGTTTTGATTACAATCCTGCCCAAAGTACCGTGTAATTCTTTGCAACCTAAGTGGAATAGCAGCTCGGTGAAGTGATAATAATAGACCTCCAGCAGTGGCTTTGGAAACTCGATATACCTCACTCGAACAATAGATAAGTGAGGTTAGAAAATCAACTTTTTTACTGGGATCAAAACAGCATGTTCAGATGTTCGTGAATGATCATCATCTGAGTTTATTTTATGAGACCACCCCCTCGTCAACATGTCGAGTCCCTCCTTAGCCCCCAACAAAAAATCTTGCAGAGTTCCCGTCAGGGCGGTGCCCCTGGACCCCACCAAGGACCCTAGGCCGGCCCCTTTGACCCCATACCGGACCTTGGACTGCGCCTTTCGGATTGCCGCTAACGCGGAAATTATAGTACTATAAGCCACCCCAAAAATTTGTTCATCCCCTCCTTAGCCTCCCCAACTGAAAATTCCTGGCGCCGCCGCTGCAGACACTGCAAGCAGTTAAAAAAAAAAAAAAAAAAAAAAAAAAAAAAAAAAAAAAAAAAAAAAAAAAAAAAAAAAAAACAGCCAAAAGCCCTACACGAGGAAGTTGGCACCCCCCAACATACATCCCCCCGTTAAACACGTACCTACACGAGGGGGCCCCCCGCATATGAGCCAAGCTCTTAGAGATGAACAGTGAAGCTATACGTACCCTAACAGACGACCCACTTCCACTACACGAGGAACACACTAGATTGCTGCTGAGCTTCGGAAGAACGCCAGGCGACAGTCTACCTACACTACAATACACACGATACACTTAGTAATGGAATCGTAACCGAGGGAAGTATTCTCACTCGACGTCAGAATACTCCTCCCATGACTATAAAAAAGTAAGCATGGGCACAAAACATCAGGGGAAAATCACAAGATAAGTAGGGGGGGGGGGGACGTAGATTTCGTTAAGATTGACCAAACACATGCACACTCAAATCGTCACCATCTCTTTCCGATTCGTCTGGGCGACGTGGCTCCTCCCCCATGGCATCTAACTCGTCAATCGACAGTAGGCCGGAATCCTGGCAGTCTGTCTCCCCTTTCCTTCCGTTATTTTTCTCTTTTTCTTCCCTCCCCCCTCCCCCATCCATCCGAGGTGCTATAATATTATATTTTTGTAATGATTATGTAATGCAGAGGCATTTCTCTTCCCCCGTAAGAGAAAGGTTTTTGCTCTCAACACTGTACCGTTTATATAAGCAAATATTCGAACATACAATTTACATAAAAAAAAAAAAACGTATTTCCATTGTGTTGTGTAGGTGTTAAATATAGGAGTTCGCAATAATGTTGAAGTTCAACTTTGAAAAAATAATCTAATAGTTACCCCTTGACCGCAAATATTAGAAGAAATAGTTTACATGTTTTATATACCTAGAAATTTCAGCCTAACATAATTCTAATTGTTGTTTTAAAGATCGTAAATAAATAATTTATTAATATATATTAATCTAAATTCAAAGTATTTTCAATATAAAACAAAATGTTCTATTATACTATATATACAATACATAGTTTTCACCATATTTTTACCTATTGGATCACCATTATCTCCAAACGTGCAGCTACAAGCTACACAAGAGATAAATAAAAAAATTTACAGGGCGCAAAGCCAGGAGAAAGAATGTATCGAATCAATTATATGAGTATTTTAGGTTGCGATGAGAAAACGTCCACACGCAAGACAGCAGACGTACTACTAACAGTGACGGAGCCATAATTCTGCATATTAAACTAGGGCCATACAGCTCAGGTCCCCACCATTTATCGTGTAAAGAAAACTAATGATCAAACATAACACTCGTCATCTACCCCTCTTTCTACCTACTTGTGTATTAGCCCCTTACACTTTTGTATGGTTGAATCTGTCGTTGTCGTGTGTCATTTATGTCACGCTGGGTCAATACAAGTCCCAGTAACTTGTCAGACTTTGAGTATCCTATGGCTTCACTTCCTACTGTTATTGGTGTTGGCTTGAAGTTTGCCATGAAATACACATGTAGGATTCCGATATTCATTGTCTCCTATTTAGGAACAGAGCTGAAGGTCACTTGGTGGAGATGTTGGTCCACCGTGGATATCTGGTACGCAACAGAGAAACGAGATGGTACACAGAGAAGTGGCTGCATTACGAGAATGGGACAAGGGAAAAGTGATCACGATTGAAACTCGCAGTATCATCCGGCAAACGTTTTGTATAGTGCTTTCGGTTGTGTCAATGTTGAAGATGTTGGTAGGAACGGCAACGTCTCGCAATACACGGGCTCTTCACGCTTTCATCGTCCCCATTTCAAGTTTAGGATTGCTATACAAAGTTGCATTTATATAAAGACGGGGGTAAGTAATTAGTGGAGTGACATGTTAGAAATTTGTGAATCCTGGAGGACGATGCAGGTGTAGTACGTCTGTCAGCGTTGTAGCGGTACGATCAACTATTCTACTACACCCGCCATCCCAGTCTGGCAGATCTCAAAGGGCAGGAGTGAGGATATTTGTGTGCCCATGGTTATGGTATTGCTTCCTGTACCCCACGTTCATTCCTTTTTCCAGTTAGGCACGACGCTCATGTTTATATTTGTGTCAAAGAGTTTATGCATGAAGGACACTTAACCCATACTCTGATGGCAAGATTCTTGTCATTTGGTCAAATAAAACAAAAAATCATAAAACACCAAAATGTTTGATCAAACACCAGAAAAATATGACGTCAGTAGTCCTCGCTTCGCTCGCGAGCGAAGCGAGGACTGCTAACGTCATATTTTTCTGGTGTTTTATCAAACATTTTGGTGTTTTATGATTTTTTGTTTTATTTGACCAAATGACAAGAATCTTGCCATCAGAGTATGGGTTAAGGAGGTGCAGGAGTTTGTACGCGTATTTCTTCTACTTGGGTTCTGTTGATACTTCCTGTTATAATAATAGGAACATATACGAGTGTAGCCATATTGTCATGGTGGTGAAATTTTGTACAAATCTATGGTTTAAATAGTTCACATAATGTTTGTGACCATTTACAAGATTTGTTTAATAAATACTTTACCGTAGATTCGGTGACCATACGGAAACAGTATATTCCAAATGTGGACGAATTAACGATTTATATAGCTTGTTAATGAGAGATGAATTTTGGAGTCAAAAAATTGCGCAATCAATCCTTGAATCTCATTTGCTTTCTCAGAGCCTGAAATACACTGCTTAGATGATTTGAGATCGTTACTGATAATTACGCCGAGATCCTTTTGACTATCCACTTTTGTTCGTGAATTTCCAAATAACTTATAAACGTACCTACTGTTATTTTAACCTATATGCATTACCTTGCATTTACTTGTGTTATATTTCATTAGCCACTTTTCAAACCATTGCAGTAGTTTATCTAAATCTTCTTGAATATCTTATTGGTTTAAGTGATCATTTGCCATTGTGCACAATTCCGTATCATCAGCAAATTTGGAGACAATAGATTTCAGTCCGTGATCTATATAATTTATATGTACTATGAATAGAAGTAGCCCAAGAACAGAACCCTGAGAAACTCCACTCATAAAAAATTTCCATCTAAAAGTTTTGCCATTTAGATCAATTCTCGGTGTTCGATCATTCAACCAATTACTAGTCCAACTTAAAAGGCCACCACTTATTCCGTGTAAAGCTAATTTAGTAAGTAGTCTTTCGTGTGGGACGGTATCAAAAGCTTTTGCAGAGTCTAAATATATCAAATCTATATTGTTTCTTTTGTCATAATTCGAGATGACTGTGTTAAAGAATTCGAGTAAGTCACGCAAGAACGTTTCCGTCTGAAACCATGCTGGCTGTCATTTATCAAAGAGTTACTTTCTAAATGATGTTCGATAGCCTCTCTCATGATAATTTCCATCATTTTTCCTACGTTTGAAGTCAAGCTTATAGGCCTGTAGTTATTTAGTTTCTTTTTGTCACCTTTTTAGAATATGGGAGTACCATTAGTTAGCTTCTATTCTCTTAGGACATCTCCGAATGAGGTGGATTGTCTTGAAAATAATTTCTAATGGAACAACAATCTCATTTTTCATTTCCTTGAAGATTCTTGGATGCCAGCCGTCAGCCCCTGGTGTTTTATTGATTTTGAGTTCTTCCATACACCTTTTGTTATATTTACCGCAGTAAGTTTACCCTAGACTTTTCACATCTTTCACTTTGGAGTTCACTTTGAGGTGTTTCGTTTACGAATGCTGAGCTAATTGTGTAACATATCACACATTCCTTCATTTGAATATTCATGTTGACCGTCAGCAGATAATAGTGATGCCTAATAACGTTTTTACCTCTAATGTAACTATAGAATTCTTTGGATCCTCTTTTGATTTATCAGATTTATTAATTTCGTACTGTCGTT
>NC_134788.1:68795825-68803325 GCF_046742065.1 Oratosquilla oratoria | reverse complement strand
CCCTCGTGTAGAATTTCTGCGTTGTTCCAATCAGGTAGATGTCCACATTTGTCCAGGTGACGAACCAGGGAGTTAGATGTTCTATGAGCCCTGAGATCGTTTTTGTGCTCATTCAAGCGTTTATTGAACCCTCGACCTGACTCACCGAAATAAGATGATGGACAACCGTTGCATGGAATACGGTAAATGACACTGAGATTATTACGCATATTATTATGTTTCTTAAATATTTTTCCTATTTTATTGGAAGATATTTTTGCTATATTTATTCCACCTTTTGACAAATAATCATCAATAGCTATGGTGTTTATAGAATTAGGGACAGAAATAAAATGAGACTTATCCTTTCCCGTGGTTCGGACGTTTGAGCCATCGTAGATCTTCTTGGCTTTCCTCGTTGTCCTCGAAAGCAGCAAGTGTCCTAATAATTAAATCGTTAGCCAAAGGGAAAACATGACGCTCATACCTTGGCGGGTTCCCTCTCACTACGAATATAAGAATTGTGATCCGTTTGTAATGCTGTAGTCCTCTGAAGAAGACCAAGTTGGTCGCAACGTTAGGGCAATAAACTCTATTCCTAACACATCTTCGTTTGCCCTTCCCCACCCACATTCTCTCTCATATATATATATATATATATGTGTGTGTGTGTGTGTGTGTGTATATATATGTATGTATATGTGTATATATATGTATATATATCTATGTATATGTGTATATATATTTATATATATATATTTATTTATAGGGGGGCTGACACTCCACCAGCCCACGCAGTTCGTAATCGCTTAGGTGGCGGCATAGGCGACGCACAAGACCCTCCGATGTTGTCGGAGGCCCTCTCCTC
Source organism: Oratosquilla oratoria (assembly GCF_046742065.1). Classification (NCBI taxonomy): domain Eukaryota; kingdom Metazoa; phylum Arthropoda; class Malacostraca; order Stomatopoda; family Squillidae; genus Oratosquilla; species Oratosquilla oratoria. The sequence goes on along the minus strand of NC_134788.1, from coordinate 68,802,478 downwards.
AGACAAGCAGTTCCGGGGCAAAGCTGGAGGTAATGCTTCAGGGTGGCTACAGTGGTGGCATCTTCTTTCTTCAGGTGTTGGGTTACTTTTGATTTGCCAGAAATAACGGTCCTCCAGTCGCAGACGGAAGAGCAGAGTTTTCACTTTTCTAGGTGTGGAGCGAGGAAGTACAAGGGGCTCGTAGTCTGTGACTGCCCTGTACCACCTCGCCCTCTCTGACACCTCTGCCTCCAGTCTGTGCTGAAGGAACCGTTGTATCTGATTAAGAGCCCTGGTGCGTAGGCGCAACTGATTTCTGCTGAGAGGGACGACAACATCGACTTCGGGTCTTTGGCGCGGCGCTTCTGCTGCGGCGTCGGCTAGCTCGTTACCTGGGACACCTACGTGGCTTGGCACCCAGTTGAGCGTAACACTCCTGCCTTGCTGATGCAGCTTCAGCAGGAGTGCTAGGATGGAGGTCAGTAGGCGTACATTGTCGCTGGGCTGTATCGATTCCAAGCTGCCTAGCAGAGACTGTGAATCCGTGTGGATCAGCACAGGACCAGCTCGAGATATTAGAGCATGCTCTAACGCTCCTTGGACCGCTATGGCCTCAGCTTGGAGAGTGGACGCATGATCAGATACTCTCCTGCCGTAGGTTAAACCATCCGTCACGAAAGCAGCCCCCGCACTACGAGGCCTGTTGGGGTCTACGGAGCCATCCGTATAATAGACCGCCATTCCAGGTTCCGACAGTGCGCGGATGCCTTGTAGGGCCTGCGCTCGTACTCTTTCCTGGTGACATAACTTCTTCTTACTGGGAAGCTTTGCGACAACGAAGGTTGCAGGTATCGACAGCCATGGTGGTGGGGGCTTGAACTCTGGGTGTGGAGAGTCCCTACCCTTCTCAAGGAGAACGCTGGTGAGCTTGAAGGAGTCCAGGAGCCCAGCCGCCTGTGATAGCCAGGTGTCAGAGTGGATAAAAGTACCCACCCGTCCCAGAGCTATCAAAGGCTCTGACTCAGCTCGGTTATCCTGGGGCTCTGGACTGTCTTGGCAAGAAAGCGAGGCTCTCGGATTGCTATTTGTAGTAGTCACGCCGCGCCGTCGCGTCCGAGTTGCTCTCGTTCTCATTATACTCGTTCTCATTATACTTGTCACCACAATGATTTCGCCAATTGTTTGATAACTATATTCAATGAAGAAATGACTAAATTAACGACTAAAATAACATCAAGAAGAAAGATTCCAATCAAACCCTGGATAACAAATAACTTACTGAAATGCATCAATTTAAATAATAAACTTTATAAAAGATACATCAAGTGCAACTCTGAACTTAATAAACACAATTTTATCAGATATCGTAATGTTCTCAACTCATCAATTAAATCGCCTCGCAAGCAATACTATCTCAAACAACTTGAAGAAAATTCATCGGTTCCGAAGAAACTCTGGTCAATACTTCTTGAAGTAATTAATAAAAAGAGAAGTAATAATACTCCCAATTTGTTTATTGACAATAACAGGCAGGTTACTGACAACCATGAGATCGCTGACATGTTTAACAACTTTTTCTGTTCAGTTGGTAGTTTATTGGCTGATAAGCTGCCAAATGACCCAGGAAACCCACTTCAATATATAACTCCCGTCTCATCACAATTTAGTCTAATAAAACCATCAACTCACGATATTTTGCGTATTATAAATAATCTTAAAAATATGTCCAATGGCTATGATTGCCCTAATACAAAGATCCTAACTTGCTGCTCCCAAAATTATTCATTTACTCATGCATTTAATCACGTTGTGCTTTCTACAGAGTTGCTTTCCTAATGTCCTAAAAATTGCTATAGTACACCCGATCCATAAAGATGGGCCCACATCAGACGTATCAAATTTTCGTCCGATTTCGATCCTTCCGGTATTGTCTGAAGTACTTGAAACCGTTATTCTTGAGCAATTGGTAGATTACCTTGAGTACCATGGGATCATTTTCGATAATCAATTTGGATTCCGTGAAAACCACTCAACATATATGCCTGTTGCTCTCTTACATGAATATATTGCAACTCGACTATCTAATAAAAAATATGTGCTGCAGTTTTTCTAGACATTAAAAAGGCTTTTGACACAGTTGATCATAGTATTCTATTGATGAAAATGGCTGAGTATGGAATAAGAGACTTTGAACTTCAGATGTTTCAGTCATATTTATCTAATCGTAATCAAGTTGTCTTATTTAACGGTGTTAAATCGAGATTAATGGGTGTAAGTATGGGGGTACCTCAAGGTAGTATTCTAGGTCCTATTTTGTTTTTGATTTACAGTAACGATATCTATAAAGCCTGTGGTATTCCTGAATACTTACTGTTTTCAGATGATACTTCTTGATTGATTGCTTCAACTTGATTGCTTCAACAACACAAAACAATCATATAGGTGACAATACAGGTATGTTAAACGGCCAACGAACGTGGTATATCTCCTTTCTATCCCTTTTCAGCGCAACTGAGACACAACCCTGGCAACCCTACAACACGCGCAGCACAAAACAGATAAATGGAATTAAACAAATGCCAAACACAGTACCATTCCGCCCAAATACCGCACACATGCTGTCAGTTATTTAACCCCCGGACCTGGCAAAACATCAGAAAGTACTAAAATCGATTAAATGACATCCTTACAATGATTCATGGAAGAACAAATTTGGGGGGGGGGGGCTTCAGCCCCCTCAGCCCCCCCCCCTGGATCCGCGCCTGGTATGTATGTATAATGCATGCATTTTTAAATATGCAATGGAGGAGTAATTAAGATATCAATTTTCGGAGTTTTAACCTGCATGATATTGCGAACATTCGAATCTAACGCAATTCTCTGCCACCAAACCTAGCCTAAGTATTGCCAACGACTTTTCCCTAGCACACGAAACCCGGCTGACCCAAGAACATAATGAAATAGATATACCATCTTCATCGATGAGTTTTGTGTTTCAACTGAACAGAGAATATATATATATATATATATATATATATATATATATATATATATATATATATACATATATATATATATATATATATATATATATGCAAAGTAGACCACTTGGAAAAAGAAACTAACGAAGCAGAGCGCTTTCGTATATTACATCTTCAGTGCAACAAGTACATAGTGATAGGAATACATAGACAATATATACATGATACAAAGGAACAAGGACAGTTTGAATAAGCGTAGCGACCAATTACCCCCTGGAGAGCGGAAGGTCATTGTCAATTATCTTACGATGGTCGGGCGACATCAGGTCACAGTCGCCAAGGAGAGCGGAAGGTCATTGTCAATTATCTTACGATGGTCGGGCGACATCAGGTCACAGTCGCCAAGGGTCACTGTTTCTACTACTTATATAGGGCGACATTAAGTCAATTCGTTGGATTACATTTTACCTGATATTATCTTACTAATTTCCTGGGGCTCTGGACTGTCTTGGCAAGAAAGCGAGGCTCTCGGATTGCTATTTGTAGTAGTCACGCCGCGCCGTCGCGTCCGAGTTGCTCTCGTTCTCATTATACTCGTTCTCATTATACTTGTCACCACAATGATTTCGCCAATTGTTTGATAACTATATTCAATGAAGAAATGACTAAATTAACGACTGAAATAACATCAAGAAGAAAGATTCCAATCAAACCTTGGATAACAAATAACTTATTGAAATGCATCAATTTAAAAAATAAACTTGATAGAAAATACATCAAGTGCAACTCTGAACTTAATAAACACAATTTTATCAGATATCGTAATGTTCTCAACTCATCAATTAAATCGCCTCGCAAGCAATACTATCTCAAACAACTTGAAGAAAATTCATCAGTTCCGAAGAAACTCTGGTCAATACTTCTTGAAGTAATTAATAAAAAGAGAAGTAATAATACTCCCAATTTGTTTATTGACAATAACAGGCAGGTTACTGACAACCATGAGATCGCTGACATGTTTAACAACTTTTTCTGTTCAGTTGGTAGTTTATTGGCTGATAAGCTGCCAAATGACCCAGGAAACCCACTTCAATATATAACTCTAGTCTCATCACAATTTAGTCTAATAAAACCATCAACTCACGATATTTTATGTATTATAAATAATCTTAAAAATAAGTCCATTGGCTACGATTGCCCTAATACAAAGATCCTTAAACTTGCTGCTCCCCAAATTATTCATTTACTCATGCATTTAATCACTTTGTGCTTTCAACAGAGTTGCTTTCCTAATGTCCTAAAAATTGCTGTAGTACACCCGATCCATAAAGATGGGCCCACATCAAACGTATCAAATTTTCGTCCGATGTCGATCCTTCCGGTATTGTCTGAAGTACTTGAAACCGTTATTCTTGAGCAGTTTGTACGCGTATTTCTTCTACTTGGGTTCTGTTGATACTTCCTGTTATAATAATAGGAACATATACGAGTGTAGCCATATTGTCATGGTGGTGAAATTTTGTACAAATCTATGTGACGTTTAATCTATGGTTTAAATAGTTCACATAATGTTTGTGACCATTTACAAGATTTGTTTAATAAATACTTTACCGTAGATTCGGTGACCATACGGAAACAGTATATTCCAAAAGTGGACGAATTAACGATTTATATAGCTTGTTAATGAGAGATGGAATTTTGAAGTCCAAAAATTGCGCAATCAATCCTAGAATCTCATTTGCTTTCTCAGAGGCTGAAATACACTGCTTAGATGATTTGAGATCGTTACTGATAATTACGCCGAGATCCTTTTCACTATCCACTTTTGTTCATGAATTTCCAAATAACTTATAAACGTACTTACTGTTATTTTTACCTATGTGCATTACCTTGCATTTACTTGTGTTAGATTTCATTAGCCACTTTTCAAACCATTGCAGTAGTTGATCTAAATCTTCTTGAATATCTTATTGGTTTAAGTGATCATTTGCCATTGTGCACAGTTCCGTATCATCAGCAAATTTGGAGACAATAGATTTCAGTCCGTGATCTATATAATCTATATGTACTATGAATAGAAGTAGCCCAAGAACAGAACCCTGAGAAACTCCACTCATAAAAATTTTCCATCTAAAAGTTTTGCCATTTAGATCAATTCTCGGTGTTCGATCATTCAACCAATTACTAGTCCAAATTAAAAGGCCACCACTTATTCCGTGTAAAGCTAATTTAGTAAGTAGTCTTTCGTGTGGGACGGTATCAAAAGCTTTTGCAGTCTAAATATATCAAATCTATATTGTTTCTTTTGTCATAATTCGAGATGACTGTGTTGAAGAATTCGAGTAAGTTAGTCACGCAAGAACGTTTCCGTCTGAAACCATGCTGGCTATCATCTATCAAACAGTTACTTTCTAAATGATGTTCGATAGCCTCTCACATGATAATTTCCATCATTTTTCCTACGTTTGAAGTCAAGCTTATAGGCCTGTAGTTATTTAGTTTCTTTTTGTCACCTTTTTAGAATATGGGAGTACCATTAGTTAGCTCCTATTCTCTTAGGACATCTCCGAATGAGGTGGATTGTCGTGAAAATAATTTCTAATGGAACAACAATCTCATTTTTCATTTCCTTGAAGATTCTTGGATGCCAGCCGTCAGCCCCTGGTGTTTTATTGATTTTGAGTTCTTCCATACACCTTTTGTTATATTTACCGTAGTAAGTTTACCCTAGACTTTTCACATGTTTCAGTTTGGAGTTCACTTTGAGGTGTTTCGTTTACGAATGCTGAGCTAATTGTGTAACATATCACACATTCCTTCATTTGAATATTCATGTTGACCGTCAGCAGATAATAGTGATGCCTAATAACGTTTTTACCTCTAATGTAACTATAGAATTCTTTGGATCCTCTTTTGATTTATCAGATTTATTCATTTCGTACTGTCGTTTTTTTTTCTTTTTTAAATCTCATTGTATTATTACATAACTTTGATAGTCGTTAGATACACCCTAGCATTTGTATTTATCATAAACCTCTCTTTTTCAGTTTCTTTGTCAAGCCATTTTGGACGAGTCAGATTTGCGGGGCATCTGTCCTTAAATGGGATGGAAGGTATGAATAATAGTAAGCGTATTTTGAAATATTTTCCACATCTGATCCTCAGGTCTCTCGCATAGTTTAGCCTCCCGATCTAAGTTAATATACCTAATGTACTCTTATGAATTAAGGTATCTGTATGAAGAGATTAATACATACAAGACTATCTACTTCTAAATTATTTTTAATAGTTTGAACTGATGGTTGTAATGATTGGTGGATAATTGAGTTTGCAATAGTTATATCAACTTCTATATCGGTTATCATGCATTCGCGACTAGTATGATAGAACATTTTACTTTATATTCAAAATACTTTGTATACAGATTAGTTCACATAAATAATCTTTTTATATATGATATGTACAAAAATAATTAAAATTATATTAAACTCAAATATGTAGCTATATAAAACACGTAAACTTGTCTTCCTAACATTTGTGGTGAAGGGGTAACTATTATATTATTTTTTCAAAGTTGAACCTCCATATTATTGGGAATTCCCGAACTCAACACCTACACAATACAATGAAAATCCATTTTTTTTTACATATTGTATGTTTGAACATTTGCTTATATACACGAAATACTTCCTG
>NC_134788.1:68770825-68793325 GCF_046742065.1 Oratosquilla oratoria | reverse complement strand
GACTTTTCCTGGCATGCGCGCTATCTTTGTACTAAGACAACGAAGTGCATGGGTGCGCATTGTAACCCGATGCGCATTTTAAGCCGGAAAATACGGTACTCTCGCATAGAGAGAAATTATTGCAGGATCCGTGTGTAGTGTTAGTGCACATGGACTCATGGAAGTCATAAAAAATAAAAGTAGCTTTAAAAACAGAAATACAAACAAAAACGTGTATGAACTTCTGAACCTGTTAACAAAAGTATCTAAATTACATTAATAACACACAGCATTGTTCATGGGATCTCACACGAACATTAACCTCCTGTTTTTTTTTGTTTTTTTTTGGGGGGGTGGCAAATATATTGATTACACTGTCTATTTCAATATTGATTTCATTGTGAACGCCGAGTAGCGCCAGGCCGTTGAGGCGATCTTGACCCATAGTATTCCTTAGGTAGGTCTTCAGTCGCTTCAGGGTCGAAAATGAACGCTCGGACGCAGATGCGTTCGAGACTGGGAGCGTGAGGGGCTCGGCCAGGTTCGGATACATTCGGGTGTGGGCGTGGGCCAGGGCATCTCCAATGGATTCGAACTTCATTGTTGTTGAATACCAGCGCTCTGCTTCCGCCTTCACGAGGCTCAAGGTCTCGATGTCAGCCTCATAAACCTTTGCCGCTTCCAGTACAGCAGCAACATCTCCGTCAGCGCTGCTGAGCAGATTCTTGATCTTGAAGCCAACAGGAATAGTATCATTCCCGAACCGGGTCTGCAGCTCAGTCAATACATGGTCGAGGAATGGGACATATACAGATCTTCGGTAATACTCCTCAGCTGTCTGGAAGGGTAAATTCGCTCGCTGCGTTTGGCGCTTGCAAACTCGAGGTACAGGAATGGTGTCGTGTGATGAACCGATCTCCTGGAGGAGCCCCTCTGCCTTCTTGAAGATGTCCTGGAAGCTGGTCAGTGCACCTTCCCGGGTCTTGTTTAGATGCGTCACTACATCACCAATCGTAGCGTACGCTGAGACTAGATCGACCGTAGGGTACTGCAGGGCTCGGCTCGGCTCCACAGTGTGAGCTAGCACAGACTCAGCGACGGCGAGACCAATCAGAAAGCGGTGTGTGTGTGTGTGTGTGTGTGTGTAATTCGGGAGTGAAGCTCCCACGGGTTTTTGATGTGAGCCCGTTTGGAGGGTGATTTTACATATGAGTGTGTGTGGGCCCAACCACACACACTCATATATTCACAAGATGTGCATTCGCATGTAAAATACGTATGCACATCTCGGCGAATGCACCCTTTCTGATCTAACGGTCTTTGGTGTTACAAGAGGTGATACAGTGAATACATGTATATATATATATATATACACTAAGGTATATAAGGCGTCAGACAACAATGAAAATTACGATGTTATTTACCTTGACTTTAGCAAAGCGTTCGACAAAGTGCCACACCAGAGACTACTAAATAAAATCAAAGCCCATGGCATAGGAGGAAAAGTGTTAGAATGGATTAGAGCTTGGATTAGTAACAGAAAACAGCGGGTCACCATAAATGGAATAAAATCTAGGTGGGGCAATGTTACTAGCGGGGTCCCCCAGGGCTCGGTTTTGGGTCCCTTGTTGTTCATTATGTATATAAACGACTTAGACGAAGGGTTAGATAGTGATGTTAGTAAGTTTGCGGACGACACTAAAATAGGACGCCTAATTAGGTCAGGAGAAGACGCCCAGATTCTGCAGGATGATCTTAATAAACTGTTAACATGGTCGGTGAAATGGCAAATGAACTTCAATATCTCTAAGTGTAGCGTGTTAAACGTGGGGCTACACAACCCCGAAAATAGATACAACTTAGATAACACGTTTTTAGAAAAATCTGAGTGCGAGAGGGACTTGGGAGTTCTGGTGAGTCCGGACCTTAAAACTAGGAAGCAGTGCATGAGCGCCAGAAATAAAGCAAACAGTGCATTAGGCTTCATTGCTAGGACGGTAACGAATAGAAGTGCAGAGGTAATTATTAGACTCTATCTAGCGATAGTTAGACCCATCCTTGACTATGCGGTACAGTTTTGGTCTCCGTCCTACAGAATGGACATAAATTCACTAGAATCAGTACAGAGAAGAATGACCAAAATGATACAAGGACTCGGAAATTTGCCTTACGAAGAGAGGCTTAGGCACCTAAACTTACACTCTCTAGAAAGACGCAGAGTGCGGGGTGATCTAATAGAAGTGTTCAAGTGGATCAAAGGCTATAACAAGGGTGATGCAAACAAGGTCATCATAATAAAACAACAGGGCAGGACTCACAGTAATGGGTATAAACTGGACAAATTTAGATTTAAGAAGGAAATAGGCAAGAATTGGTTTACTAATAAGGTGGTCGATGAATGGAATAAACTTAGTAAACATGTAGTAAGCGCTGAAACTATCAGTTGTTTTAAAAAACGATTAGACAACTTTATGGATGGGGATGACAGGTGGTGATGGATACGGAGCTGCCTAGTGTAGGCCTTATGGTCTTTTGCAGTCTCCTTTATTTCTTATGTTCTTATGTTCTTATGTGTGTATATATATATATATATATATACATATATATGTATATATATGTATATATATATATATGTTTACATATATATATGTATATATATATATATATATGTATATATATGTATATATATATATATGTATATATATATGTATGTATATATATATATATGTACACACACATATATATATATATATATATGTGTGAAAAGGTGGTAGAGAAATACGGGTTAGAGCGAGAACACTGTATTACTGACGTTTCGACTACAAGTCTTCTTCACTCTGAAGAAGACTTGTAGTCGAAACGTCAGTAATACAGTGTTCTCGCTCTAACCCGTATTTCTCTACCACCTTTTCACTCATCTGTCCAACCTTCACAACAATATATATATATATACACGTATATATATATATATATATATATATATACATATATATATATATATATTTACAGGGGAGGCTGACACTCCACCAGCCGACGCAGTTCGTAATCACTTAGGTGGCGGCATAGGCGACGCACAAGACCCTCCGATGTTGTCGGAGGCCCTCTCCTCAGACAAGCAGTTGCGGGGCAATGCTGGAGGTAATGCTTCAGGGTGGCTACAGTGGTGGCATTTTCTTTCTTCAGGTGTTGGGTTACTTTTGATTTGCCAGAAATAACGGTCCTCCAGTCGCAGACGGAAGAGCAGAGTTTCCACTTTTCTAGGTGTGGAGCCAGGAAGTACAAGGGGCTCGTAGTCTGTGACTGCCCAGTACCACCTCGCCCTCTCTGACACCTCTGCCTCCAGTCTGTGCTGAAGGAACCTCCACTTGTGTTTAAGAGTTAGTCCATCCAAATTGTTCTGTAAACTACGAAACAAATGATAATCTGGAGGAGTAAGGTCTTAGGAACATGGTGGTGAGGAATTTTTTTCCCAACCATGTCCTTCAATCTCTTCGGATTTGATTTCGAAATAGGGTCTTGCATTGTCCTGATGAAGCAACTCTCCTTTACGATTCGCTAAAGTGGGGCCTTTTTTTTTCTTTTTCTTCAAAGTCATGTTCAAACGCTTTAATTGCTGAGAATAGACTTGGGCATTGATTTTTGTATTAGGTGGTAGCAACTTAAATTGAATTATTCCTTTGCAATCCCACCAAATTGAGAGAAGAACCTTCTCTACATGAAGTTCCCTTTTCAGTTGGGGTTGGACCTCTTCCCCATGATCAAAACATTGTCTACAACGTTTAGCACTTTGATTAAAAAAGGAAATAGATTTTTCATCATCAGTAACAAGCCTATCCGCAAAGGGTGTGTTACGTTGACGGGAATGGAAAGACAAACGGACGTCATCTCGGGACTCGCGGTTCACGTGAGACGATTGGTGAGGCAGCCACTTCCCATTTTCAGGAACCTTTCCAACTTGTTAACCCATTAAACTCCGATGACAAGATGTCTTGTCATTTGGTCAAATAAAACAAAAAATCATAAAACACCAAAATGTTTGATCAAACACCAGAAAAACATGACGTCAGTCCTCGCTTCGCTCGCGACTGACGTCGTGTTTTTCTGGTGTTTGATCAAACATTTTGGTGTTTTATGATTTTTTGTTTTATTTGACCAAATGACAAGACATCTTGTCATCGGAATTTAATGGGTTGAAGATGACGATGAACAGTTGTCGGGTTTGGACGAAGTTTCATTGCCAATTCTCTTCAAGTGTTTTTAAATCATTCAAATTGTACAAAGAATGTTGTAGATATAAGAGCATTCTTAATAAAGCTTTTATTGACCATTTTATTAACAACGTATCATTTAATATTTTATTTGATCCAACGGGTCACGGGTGGTCTAGTCACTACTAGAACCCCACGGGAAGGTATTCGAAAGAATCTTTACCCGACGCCTCCAAACACACATCGGGAACCAATGACGCATGACAGCATAAACAACATTGCTTCCGAGCTCTATACGGCACGGACACTGCCGCAAGATACCAGGCGATTGCTGTCGCAAAAGCCCGCAAAACGCAGGTTAATCTGGTCTTGCAGGGCGTGAGGTAAGCCTTCGCCAAGGTATGGTGGCTTGGGTTAAAACATAAACTCGTCACTATGAACATGCACCCCAACCTTCACACGAACACAATGTAGCTTCATCACAGACAGAACCGCTGGCATCCTCATACAGAAACTACCACGGGCCTTACTTCGCACATTCATTCCCGTGGGGGGTACCACAGGGAAGCGTACTAAGCCCAACTCTCCACAACATTTACATAAAAGACCTGCCCACGCCTCGCTCACTGTCACAACATAATTTACGCGCCGTCGACATCACACAAATTGTAATACAACCAGGCAGCTAGGGGAGAATGTTTGCGATAAGGGCTGCGAAAGCAAGCAGTCGAGCGAGTAAACGCATACGAGCGGAAACACAGGATACGGACAAAATCAGACAAATTCAAACTCATTCCCATGCAGGGACGCAGGCGTGATCCCGTCATCATCATCTTGAGGCTCACGAGGCTCGATTATCACCAGTGGTGGAGCGGCCCATGTGCGTGACAGGAAGGCGCTCGCACCTCTCCGTCTAGAACAACGGCCGCAGAGATTCAAAAACATCTCTGTGAAGCACAAGAAAACTCCTTACGTCGCATCTATATGGAGTAGCACAATGACGTATCATGTAACACCATTATACACACTACCGAAGTCATCCATGCAGACACTGCAAGCAGTAAAAAAAAAAACACTCAATTTCATCACAAAGACGCACTACCATGACGTAAAAAGAAAAAAAAAGCCCTACACGAGGAAGTTGGCAACCCCCCCCCATACATCCCCCCGTTAAACACGTATCTACAACACGAGAGAGACACCCGCATATGAGCCAAGCTCTTACAGATGAACAGTGAAGCTGTACATACCCTAACAGACGACCCACTTCCACTACACGAGGAACACACTAGATTGCTGCTGAGCTTCGGAAGAACGTCAGGCGACAGTCTACCTACACCACAAAAAAACACACTATACACTTAGTCATGGAATCGTAACCGAGGGAAGTATTCTCACCCGACGTCAGAATACTCCTCCCATGACTATAAAATGATATGCATGGGCACAAAACATCAGGGGAAAATCACAAGATGTAGATATAGGTAGTTTTATGGGGGAAACGTAGATTTCGTTAAGATTGACCAAACACATGCACACTCAGATCGTCACCATCCCTTTCCGATTCGTCTGGGCGACGTGGCTCCTCCCCCATGGCATCTAACTCGTCAATCGACAGTAGGCCGGAATCCGGGCAGTCTGTCTCCCCTTTCCTTCCGTTATTTCTCTCTTTTTCTTCCCTCCCCCCTCCCCCATCCATCCGAGGTGCTATATTATTATGTTTTTGTAATGATAATGTAATGCAGAGGCATTTCTCTTCCCCCGTAAGAGAAAGGTTTTTGCTCTCGACACTGTACCGTTTATACAAGCAAATATTCGAACATACAATTTACATATTGTGTTGTGTAGGTGTCAAATATAAGAGTTCGCAATAATGTGGAAGTTCAAATTTGAAAAACTAATATAATAGTTACCCCTTGACTGCAAATATTAGAGGAAATACTTTACATGTTTTATATACCTAGAAATTTCCGCTTAACATAATTTTAATTGTTGTTTTAAAGATCGTAAATAAATAATTTATTAATATATATTAATCTAAATTCAAAATATTTTGAATATAAAACAAAATGTTTTATTATACTATATGTACAATACATAGTTTTCACCATATTTCATATTCTTAGATATTGCCTCACAAAGATGTGTCACACGGGAAACGCCAAGAAGAGACTGTCAACTGGATTTAAAGTATGAAATTTTAGAAGGCGTACAGCCTACATAAGGAAGATTGTACAGGATTGGTTATCAGAGTACAAAATACAGTAATCGGAACACGTCCGTACGCTAGACAGCAGACGTGATGCTAACGGTGATGGAGCCATAATTCTGCATATTAAACTCAGACCATCCAGCTCAGGTCCCCACTACTTAGCGTGTAAAGAAAAAAAATAATAAAACATAACATTCATCTACCCCTCTTTCTACCCACTTGTGTATTAGCCTCTTACACTTTTGTATGATTGAATCTGTCGTTAACGTGTGTCATTATGTCACGCTGAGTCAATACAATTCCCAGTAACTTGTCAGACTTTGAGTATCCCATGGCTTCACTTCCTACTGTTATTGGTGTTGGCTTGAAGTTCGCCATGAAATACACATGTAGGATTCCGATATTCATTGTCTCCTATTTAGGAACACAGCAGAAGGTCACAAGGTGGAGATGTTGGTCCACCGTTGATATCTGGTACGCAACAGAGAAACGAGATCATACAGGGAAGCGGCTGAATAGGACAAGGGAAAAGTGATCACGATTGAAACTCCCAGTATAATTCGGCAAACGTTTTGTATAGTGCTTTCGGATGTGTCAATGTTGAGGATGTCGGTAGAAACGCCAACGCCTCGCATTTAATAAAATCATCACGATTTTACCGTTTTCATTTCAAGTTTAAGATCGCTATACAAAGTTACTTTCATATAAAGACGGGAGTAAGTAATTGGTAGAGTGACATGTTAGAAATTCGTGAATCCTGGACGACGATGTAGTTGTAATACGTCTGCTTATCGTTCTTGCGTCGCACTGGACAAAACGACTCGTGCATTCGATGTGAGCGGATTAGATAAAGGTGAATATGTGTTTTCTTGAGTTCTATATTTTCCATTCAATTAGCAATGGCTAGGCCAGATAATGAACCAATTTAGTGTATATTGATGCTATGTAATATGCGTTTTTTTTTTTTTTTTTTTAACTTTGTTCGTACTATATCGCAAATGTGCGGATCAAGGGCAGGAATGTGAATATTTGTGTGCCCATGGTTATGGGATTGGTTCCAGTACTATTGCCTGATCACTCTTTCCAGTGAGGCACGACGCTCATGTTTAGATTTATGTCAAAGAGCCTATGCATGTAGGACACTTAACCCATTCAACTCCGATGACAAGATGTCTTGTCATTTGGTCAAATAAAAAAAAAAATCATAAAACACCAGAAAAATATGACGTCAGTCCTCGCTTCGCTGCGAGCGAAGCGAGGATTGACGTCATATTTTTCTGGTGTTTTATGATTTTTTGTTTTATTTGACCAAATGACAAGACATCTTGTCATCGGAGTTGAATTGGATTAATGTCGAGTCTTGGTGGTGTGCTTAGCATGACTGAGGTATGAGATTGTGTTGCCACGATGGGAGGTGGCAAATTGTGCTCAGTGGTCCCGGTGTATTATGCAGAATCATGATTGCGTCACTTTGTATGGTCTCCTCAATGTTGGTATCACGTCTAGTGACGTGCGTAGTAACAGTTTCTTCTGAAACATTAAGATGAAATCATAGCAAATACTGCTTATTGATACTGCTTCACGAAAAGAGAACCTGATGAAGGAATCGGTAAAAAATATGGCGAAAACTATATATATATATAATGATAATAATAATACATTTATTTGACAAAGAATCAATATACAAGAAGTGCAGATGACAGGAACACATAGTTCGAAGTAATAATTACAAGTGAATATCCCGTTCCTCTTCGGAGAGCGGGATACTCAGAATAAATACAAGAATATTTCGGCTATTTTATCACTACGCCTTCGCTTTAGAAGAAGCAGTGTTTTTTTTTTTTTTTTACACGATGAGGGATTTATGCTCAGTGGTCCGAGTGTGAAATGCAGAATTACGAGTGCATCACTGTTTATTACACGTCTAGTGTCGTTCGTAGAAACTTATTCTTATTATCCATTATTTTTCAGATTAATTTCTGAACATGTAGGCTTTACGACCAGTAAAATTTGTAGATATTTTCCCGTTTTAGTGCGCCTGCTGTGTTGAACTTGGTGAAACGATCGGTACAAATATGGCGAAAATTATGTATGGTATATATAGTATAATAGAACATTTTGTTTTCTATTCAAAATACTTTGAACTTAGGTTAATATATATTTATAAATTATTCCTTTACGATCCTTAAAAGAATAATTAAAACTATATTAAGCTGAAATTTCTAGGTATATAAAACCTGTAAACTATTTCTTCTAATATTTTCGGTCAAGGGGTAACTATTATATTAGTTTTTCGAAGCTGAACCTCCACGTTATTGCGAACACCTAAATTAAACACCTAACAACATAATGAAAATCCGGCGATTTTTTTTTTCTTATAAATTGTATGTTCAAACAATTCCTTATATAAACGGTACAGTGTTGAGAGCAAAAACCCTTCCCTTACGGTAGAGGAGAAATGCTTCCGCATTACATTAACATTACATAAATATATTATAGCACAACGGAGGGATGGCGGAGTGGGAGGTGAAACAGAGAGAAATAACGGAAGGAAATACACAATCCACGGGGCTTTGTCACAAACCGATCACGCGGGTCTGCCTCATACATGTAGAGGTTAGTGCTGGGCAAATACCGCTAATTTCAATATCGAAATTATCGGTGAACAACATTACCGTCACCGAAATTACCGGCAGGTTACCGGTAAAACACTCGTGAGGTAGTAGTGACGTCCCAAGTTCAAGTAGAGTTCGAAAAATCAATATTTTCGTCTTTAACCCATTAAACTCCGATGACAATATTCTTGTCATTTGGTCAAATAAAACAAAATCGTAAAACACCAAAATGTTTGATCAAACAGCACCAGAAAAATATGACGTCAGTCCTCGCTTCGCGAGCGAAGCGAGGACTACTGACGTCATATTTTTCTGGTGCTGTTTGATCAAACATTTTGGTGTTTTACGATTTGGTTTTATTTGACCAAATGACAAGAATATTGTCATCGGAGTTTAATGGGTTAATAAGCTATATCTCTGGTTCTATTTTACATATAATTTTTATTGTTATGTCATTGTAAAGGGAAAAAGTAATACTTTAGTTGGTGTTACTATAGTATGCTATCTACCGCGCGAATGAGTGAATGGAGGGTGGGCGTGGTGTATAAACTTTCGTCCGCGCATGGGTTCATGTTTGGAGGGTGCATGTGGGAGTGGGAGTTTTGTTGATACACACACACATACAATGAGCTTTCAATAATTTGTATTAAATGTTTTCCTAAAAACTAACCTGACTAATTTGTGATAAATGCTTTTCTAAAAACAGTTTCTTTTTTCATGCTCCCTTGTTTTAATACTTATTTCATACAAATTAGCCCAACACGTGATCCAAAGACCAAGGTGAATACTCAAGGATATATTAGATTTCATTGTCAGCATGTTTTTTATTTATTTCCACAATTATTTTTTCATACAAATTAGTTCATATTCTTATTTAGAAACAGAAGCATATTGGCATTTTCATCACTAAAGCATATATATATATATATATATATATATATATATATATATATATATATATATATATATATATGGGTTTTCGTTTGGCGACACGCGGAATTTTTCGATGAAACTTTCACAATTAATATAGTTTCGTATGCTGATCACAGAAATAACATAAATCCTATTGAGAAATTAAAAAAGTGCCGAAAAAAACGATCTTAATGGTAAAAAATTGCCGAGACCTTAGCGGTATATACTTGCTTAATGGTAAAAGTTTAACCGGTTAAATTAGTGGGACACTGGGCCCGTCGCTCAGTACCACCAAGCTGAGACGTATTTACCGCTTTCTGAGTGTTATGGTATAGCTTATCGAGTTATCGGTTAATGGAGCCTTACCGGTAGCAGAATTTTTGCCGGTAAGCTACCGTCAAGATTGTTACCATTAAAACCCGTAACTGTACTGGTAGCTGTTCACCATTAGTAGTAATACCAGTATCGTATAATTTGATATCTCGCATATCAACATTTTCATCACAGTATTTCATGTATTTCTTAACTTGTCGATGTTCATATTGTGGGCTTAACACCCTCCAAAATATGGAAATAGTATATTACTTTGGATAAGCGGCTATAATTCGCTTGCAAAATCACATAGGGAAATTGGTGAATTAATAGGTAAAAATATGGTGAATACTATGTATTGTATATATAGTATAATAGAACATTTTGTTTCATATTCAAAATACTTTGAATTTAGATTAATATATATTACTAAATTATTTATTTACGATCTTTAAAACACCAATTAAAATTATTTTAAGCTGAAATTTCTAGGTATATAAAACATGTAAAGTATATCTTCTAATATTTGCAGTCAAGGGGTAACTATTATATTAGTTTTTCAAATTTGAACCTCCACATTATTGCGAACTCCTATATTTAACACCTACACAACACAATGGAAATACGTTTTTTTGTGTAAATTGTATGTTCGAATATTTGCTTATATAAACGGTACAGTGTCGAGAGCAAAAACGCTTCTCTTACGGGGGAAGAGAAATGCCTCTGCATTACATTATCATTACAAAAACATAATATTATAGCACCTCGGATGGATGGGGGAGGGGGGAGGGAAGAAAAAGAGAGAAAGAACGGAAGGAAAGGGGAGACAGACTGCCCGGATTCCGGCCTACTGTCGATTGACGAGTTAGATGCCATGGGGGAGGAGCCACGTCGCCCAGACGAATCGGAAAGGGATGGTGACGATCTGAGTGTACATGTCTTCGGTCAATCTTGACGAAATCTACGTTCCCCCCCTAAAACTACCTATATCTACATCTTGTGATTTTCCCCTGATGTTTTGTTTTTTAATAGTCATGGGAGGAGTATTCTGACGTCGGGTGAGAATACTTCCCTCGGTTACGATTCCATGACTAAGTGTATCGTGTTTTTTTTTTGTGGTGTAGGTAGACTGTCGCCTAGCGTTCTTCCGAAGCTCAGCAGCAATCTAGTGTGTTCCTCGTGTAGTGGAAGTGGGTCGTCTGTTAGGGTATGTACAGCTTCACTGTTCATCTGTA
Source organism: Oratosquilla oratoria (assembly GCF_046742065.1). Classification (NCBI taxonomy): domain Eukaryota; kingdom Metazoa; phylum Arthropoda; class Malacostraca; order Stomatopoda; family Squillidae; genus Oratosquilla; species Oratosquilla oratoria. The sequence goes on along the minus strand of NC_134788.1, from coordinate 68,781,852 downwards.
AGAGCTTGGCTCATATGCGAGTGGCTCTCTTGTGTTGTAGATACGTGTTTAACGGGGGGATGTATGTGGGGGGGGGGGATGCCAACTTCCTCGTGTAGGGCTTTTGGCTGTTTTTTTACGTCAGGGTAGTGCGTCTTTGTGATGAATTTGAGTGCTCTTTTTTTTTTACTGCTTGCAGTGTCTGCATGGATGACTTCGGTAGTGTGTATAATGGTGTTACATGGTACGTCAGTGTGCTCCGTATAGATGCGACACAAGGGGTTTTCTTGTGTTTAACAGAGATGTTTTTGAATCTCTGCGGCCGTTGTTCTAGACGGAGAGGTGCGAGCGCCTTCCTGTCACGCACATGGGCCGCTCCACCACTAGTGATAGTCGAGCCTCGTGAGCCTCAAGATGATGATGACGGGATCACGCCTGCGTCCCTGCATGGGAATGATTGTGAATTTGTCTGATTTTGTCCGTATCTTGTGTTTCCGCTCGTATGCGTTTACTCACTCGACTGCTTGCTTTCGCAGCACTTATCGCAAACATTCTCCCCGAGCGGCCTGGTTGTAATACAATTTGTGTGATGTCGACGGCGCGCAAATTATGTTGTGACAGTGAGCGAGGCGTGGGCAGGTCTTTTATGTAAATGTTGTGGAGAGTTGGGCTTAGTACGCTTCCCTGTGGTACCCCCCACGGGAATGAATGTGCGAAGTAAGGCCCGTGGTAGTTTCTGTATGAGCATGCCAGCGGTTCTGTCTGTGATGAAGCCACATTGTGTTGGCGTGAAGGTTTGGGTGCATGTTCATGGTGACGAGTTTATGTTTTAACCCAAGCCACCATACCTTGTCGAAGGCTTGGCTCACGTCCCGCAAGACCAGATTAACCTGCGTTTTGCGGGCTTTTGCGACAGCAATCGCCTGGTATGTTGCGGCAGTGTCCGTGCCGTGTAGAGCTCGGAAGCAATGTTGTTTATGCTGTCATGCGTCATTGGGTTCCGATGTGTGTTTGGAGGCGTCGGGTAAAGATTCTTTCGAATACCTTCCCGTGGGGTTCTAGTAGTGACTAGACCACCCGTGACCCGTTGGATCAAATAAAATATGAAATGATACGTTGTTAATAAAATGGTCAATAAAAGCTTTATTAAGAATGCTCTTATATTTACAACATTCTTTGTACAATTTGAATGATTTAAAAACACTTGAAGAGAATTGGCAATGAAACTTGGTCCAAACCCGACAACTGTTCATCGTCATCTTCAACCCATTAAATTCCGATGACAAGATGTCTTGTCATTTGGTCAAATAAAACAAAAAATCATAAAACACCAAAATGTTTGATCAAACATTTTGGTGTTTTATGATTTTTTGTTTTATTTGACCAAATGACAAGACATCTTGTCATCGGAGTTTAATGGGTTAACGACTAGGAAAGGTTCCTGAAAATGGGAACTGGCTGCCTCAACAATTGTCTCAAGTGAACGGCGAGTCCCGAGATGACGTCTGTTTGTCTTTCCATTCTCGTCAACGTAACATACCCTTTGCGGATAGGCTTGTTACTGATGATGAAAAATCTATTTCCTTTTTTAATCAAAGTGCTAAACAAAGGATTACAAAGGCGGAGCATGCCGACAGGAGACCTTTTGGTCCATATCTAGGTCGGAAGCGAAAAAAAAACTATAATAATGTATATAACAAATAAAATACATAAATAAATGCATAGGTATAGTTGAATAATAAACAAACAGATAGATAGTAAATAGTAATAAATTGACATATAACTAATAATAAATTAAAATCAGACAAATGATAACAAAACAAAAACAAATAATACAAGATAAATTATAATCATTACAACATCTTGCTTAGGTGTTTATCTAAATGGTTCTTAAAGCTTCGAACTGAACTACATTGCACTACCTGTGCAGGAAGTTTATTCCATTCATTAACTACACGGTTGGCAAAGTTGTTTCTACCTACTTCCAATTTGAATCTATTTCCGGACAGTTTGAGACCATTGTTTCTTGTCTGATTCTCATTAATTGTGATTTTTTTCACTTTTGATGTTGTCAATTCCCTTTAGAATCTTAATGAGCTGTATTAACCCATTCAACTCTGATGACAAGATGTCTTGTCATTTGGTCAAATAAAACCAAAAATCATAAAACACCAAAATGTTTGATCAAACACCAGAAAAATATGACGTCAATCCTCGCTTCGCTCGCAGCGAAGCGAGGACTGACGTCATATTTTTCTGGTGTTTGATCAAACATTTTGGTGTTTTATGATTTTTGGTTTTATTTGACCAAATGACAAGACATCTTGTCATCGGAGTTGAATGGGTTAAGTCACCTCTGAGTCTACTTTTTTTTTTGTTTTATAGTTTTTTTTTTTTTTTTTTTTTTTTTTTGGGAAAAAAATTCATATGTTTTAGTCGATTTTCGTATGATTTATTTTTGATATTTGGAATCAGTTTTGTGGCTCGCCTTTGTACTTTTTCCAGTCTGTCAATGTCTTTAATGAGATTCGGTGACCATACGGAAACAGCATATTCCAAATGTGGACGAACTACGATTTATATAGCTTGTTTAATGAGTGATGAGTGATGCATCTTTGTAGTATTTATATATGTCTCTGAGTCCCCAATACTGTATTCCCTGAAGATGTCCTAGATAGACGAAAACGTTCGGACTAAGTTTCTCATTTACCAGTGGTTTTTCTGCAAACTAATCTTCACGTGGTTCTGTGAAATACTGCATATATATATATATATATATATATATATATATATATATATATATATATACATATATATATATATATAGATAGATAGATAATTGCGTTGGGATGTGTCAGGTGTCAAGACTAGCCGTGAACATGTGTGTGTTTAATTGGGAGAGAGGCTCCCACGGGCTTTGGTTGTGAGCCCGTTTGGTGGGTGATTGTACATACGAGTGTGTGTGGGCCCAGCCACACACACTCATACATTCACAAGATGTGCACACGCATAAGAATGCGCATGCACATCTCCGTGAATGCACCCTTCTCGATATAGCTGAATTAGATGGTAAGTGGTGACATCTTCGTAATTATAAAGTAAGATAAAGGGGAGGGGGGTGATCCAATGTATGAGTGTGTGTGACCTTGGCCACACACACTCATACATACATTGGATGTGCATACGCATGCAATATGCGTATGCACATCACCATGAATACACCCTTCCTGACAATGAGCATATATATTGAAATAAATGGGGGGGGGGTGATTCAATGTATGAGCGTGTGTGTCCTTGGTCACACACACTCATACATACATTAGATGTGCACACGCATGCAATATACGTATGCACATCGCTATGAATTCACCCTTCCGAACAGAGACATGTATATATAATAATTACAGGGGGGGCTGACACTCCACCAGCCGACGCAGTTCGTAATCGCTAAGGTGGCGGCATAGGCGACGCACAAGACCCTCAGATGTTGTCGGAGGCCCTCTCCTCAGAAAAGCAGTTGCGGGGCAATGCTTGAGGTAGTGGTTCAGGGTGGCTTCGGGGTGGCGGCAGTGACTGCATCTTCTTTCCTCAGGAGTGGAGTTGGTCTTAATTTCCCAGAAACAACGGTCCTCCAGCCGCAGACGGAAGAGCAGAGTTTCCACTTTTCTTGGTGTGGAGCGAGGAAGTACAAGGGGCTCATAGTCTGTGACTGCCCTGTACCACCTCGCCCTCTCTGACACCTCTGCCTCCAGTCTGTGCTGAAGGAACCGTTGTACCTGATTCAGAGCCCTGGTGCGTAGGCGCAACTGATTTCTGCTGAGAGGGACGACAACATCGATTTCGGGTCTTTTGCGCGCCGCTTCAGCCGCGGCGTCGGCTAGCTCATTTCCTGGGACGCCTACGTGGCTTGGCACCCAGTTGAGCGTAACACTCCTGCCTTGCTGATGCAGCTTCAGCAGGAGTGCTAGGATGGAGGTCAGTAGGCGTACATTGTCGCTGGGCTGTATCGATTCTAAACTGCCTAGCAAGGACTGTGAATCCGTGTGGATCAGCACAGGACCAGCTCGAGATATTAGAGCATGCTCTAACGCTCCTTGGACCGCTATGGCCTCAGCTTGGAGAGTGGACGCATGATCAGATACTCTCCTGCCGTAGGTCAAACCATCCGTCACAAAAGCAGATCCCGCACTACGAGGCCTGTTGGGGTCTACGGAGCCATCCGTGTAATAGACCGCCGTTCCAGGTCTCGACAGTGCGCGGACGCCTTGTAGGGCCTGCGCTCGTACTCTCTCCTGGTCACATAACTTCTTCTTATTGGGAAGCTTTGTGACAACGAAAGTTGCAGGTATCGACAGCCATGGTGGTGGGGGCTCGAACTCTGGATGTGGAGAGTCCCTACTTTTCTCAAGGAGAGTGCTGGTGAGCTTGAAGGAGTCCAGGATCCCTGCCGCCTGTGCCAGCCAGGTATCGGAATGGATAAAAGTACCCAACCGTCCCAGAGCTGTCACAAGGCTCTGACTCAGCTCAGTTATCCTGGGGCTCTGGACCAACTTGGCAAGAAAGTCAACCTCCAGCCTTCTGACCCGTGATGTTAATGAAGGCAACGAAGCCTCCATTCGGAGGTTAACGATCTTAGTCCAAGGTTGAGCTCCTAGGATAATCCTTTCTGCGGCATTTTGGCAAGGCTCCAGGTCTTCAAGCTTGGCAGTCGCCACATTTATGAGAGCTGGGGCAGCGTAGTCCACCAGACTGCGGACTGCGTGCACATAGAATGTGCGAAGGACCCGATGCGTGGCACCGAGTGCCTTCCCCGTCATTGCTCTCATAACTGTGGTTCTTGCCTTCAGTCTCTCCTTGAGATAGGTAAGTTCCCTCTGAAAGGTGAGCCTCTCATCAATCCAGACCCCCAGGTACTGATACTGGTGAACCCAGTCCAGCCTAAGGTCCTGGATGGTGAGGTGCTTCCCCTCTATCCTGAGTCTTAGTGCCATAGCTTTCGACTTTGTAGGGGAGATCTTTAACCCCAACCTGCTACATTCCGTCGCCACAGTGCTTAAACAGCGTTGGGCCCTGTTGAAGCACTGCCGTTTCCCAGTAATTAAGAGCGCAATGTCATCTGCATAGCAGATGACCTTGCACCCCTGTGGTAGAGGTAGTTCCAGAATGTTGGAGACGAGCACATTGAACAGAGTGGGGCTGAGAACCCCCCCCCCCCCTGTGGAGTGCCATTCTCCAACATTCTGGCCTCTGATATGTGACCTTGAAAGCGTACTTTCGCAGACCGGTGACTGAGATAGTCAGCAATCCAAGAAAGCAGCTTGCCTTTTACGCCCTTGCGAGCAAGGGTGTCTAATATCACAAGTGGACTGGCCAGCTCAAACGCCTTTTCCAGATCCAAAAAGACCACAATGGACGGTGTTCCACTGACAGCATTGAGGAGTGTTGCTATACTGTTTGCTGTGCCAGTGCCCTTGCAGTAAGTATGGATATGCTCATGCAATGGGCCCAGTTTCCACAGCAGCCTGTTTAGCACCATCCTCTCCGCTGTCTTCCCCATGCAGCTTGTCAGGCTGATGGGGCGGTAAGCACTTGGTTCCTTTGGCTTTGGAATTGGCGTTATGATTGCCGTCTTCCAGGCTGTTGGTAGCTTGCCAGTCCTCCAAGACGCGTTTATCACCCTTAGAAGTGCCTCGTCACCCGCTGGTCCAAGGTGGGCCAGCATGGAGTAGGTGACGAGGTCCTCTCCAGGTGCCGTGTCTGAGCTGGTCTTGTGCGTGACCCGTAGCTCCTGAAGCGTAAAGCTAGCGTCAGTATCATCCGTTCGACTCACCATGTCCTCAACACCATGGCGCCTCACTCCTTGGAGGTCCTGCAATGTGTCTTGAACACACTGCGGGAGTGAGGTGCTGCTGGAGCGAGAGACAAACTCCTGCACCAGCCGCTTCGCCTCAGCATCAGGGGCATGATGAGTGCGTCGTGGTTGAGTCCTGCCAGTAGCCCTACGGAGCTTAGACCACAGCTCTGCTAGGGAGGTGTGAGCAGTAAAGCCCTCACACCATTCAAGAAATTTAGCTCTTCTGGCATCTGCAGCTATGACGTGAGCGTCATGTACTGCAGCGCGCAAGTTGGCCAAGTTAGTCTGAGTTCGGCGCCGTCGGAAAACACGCCTAAGCATGTTCACCCGATGGTTGGCCTCTCTCACCTCGGGGGTATAATACCAGCTGTTCTTATGTTCTCTGGGGGACTGGCGAGTCTTTGGGATGGCTCTGTTGGCAGCCACCTGAATGGCTGCAGAAAAGTCAGCTTCCAACGTTTCCACGTCCTGTGGTGGAACGTAGGACGCTGCCCATTCTTCAACAGACTTCTCAAACACTGTCCAGTTTGCCGAAGCTGTCTTCCACCTGGGAACAGGTAATACAGCTGGTATGGGTGGTGAATCCCGTATGTGCACAGAGACACCAAAGTGATCGCTAGTGACAATAGGATGCACCTCCCAGGTTACCCTAGGGAGGAGAGTGGCCGTCGCCAAGGTCAGATCAAGTCGTCCACCTTGCACGTGCGTCGGATTTCCATCATTCAACAACGCAATGTCAGGGCATTCGTCTAATACTGAGTTTAAGTGGCGCCCAGCGACATTGGGCCCTTGGGACGACATTAAAATTTCATGGTGGGCGTTGAAGTCCCCTCCTATGATGAGGAGCCTGTCCGCAGCAAGAGTACACACTTCTCCAAGGTCCAGTTCAGCTCTCGGGCCCCTGTATATGTTGTAGATGGTGTACGTTTCATGGGCCCGATGGAGTCGAACCGCAAGAACTTCTACACCATCCCCACATGATACAGGGTCCGTGATTTCACTGCAGGGGATGGATGATTTGACTAAGATCATGCACCCTCTAGCAGTGAGTGAACGAGGGAGGGAAAAGATGCGATATCCCGGAAATCGCACCTCGTCGCTCACCAATGTCTCTTGGAGAAGCATGATATCGTAATCATGCTCTTGCGCAAGCGCAAGGAGATACGAACTTTTACTGCGGAACCCGTTAAGGTTCCACTGTAGCAACCTCAAGTGATTATTGAACAGGGCGATGTTCTTCCCTGTCAGTTTCCATGGCGGTCTCATCTTGCTCTCCCCGGTTAGAGGACAAGATGGGTTGCGACTTTGAAACAGTGGGTGCCTTTTCTTCCTCATCAGAAGAGGAGTCTTCAAGCCTCAATGCAATTTGACGTGGGGGCCTAGCAGAAGACACTCTCCTGGTCTTAGATGTAGTGGGCGTGTCTTTCCCAATGGTGAAGGCGGGTGTGTCAGGCTTGGGGGAGGTGGAAGGGGAGGAGGAGGAGGAGGAGGAGGAGGTTGAGGAAGAGGAAGAAGTGGTGGAAGAGGCAGGGGAGGAGGCAGGGGAGGAGGAGGTAGAGGGGGAGGGAGTCCTCTCCTTTCGCCTTGGATTCCTCTTCTCTTTAAGGAGCTTGAGCACATTCTTTACGGACCTGTTCACCAGCTCCAGCATCTTGCTGGTGTCATCATCGCCATAAGTCGAGGCGACAGCAGCAACAACGCCAGTCACTATCAGCTCGATGTCATCCTCTTTGAGGGGGATGACATCGGACGGATATTCAGGTGGAGAGGACCGTCGGTCCTGTGCTCGTGGGGTTGGTACGGGGGGTGTGGGTTTGGCTTTGGATTTAGGGTTGGGCTTAGAGGCAGGTGTGGATTTGGAGATGGGTGCAGGTTTGGAGGTGGGAGCGGCCTTTTTGGGAGCTGGTTGTGTCTGTGTGGGAGCTGTCTTCAATGTTGGGAAGTGCGCCTGATTGTTCAAATCAGGAGCACTGTGTGTAGGTGGTGGTGGTGCAGTGGCAGGAGACTGTTTCCTGCTGCCCCATACAAATGTTCCTGGGGGGGCAGGTATGAAGTCCTGCTGTTTCTCTGTCCTCTCCTTTGAGGCAATGGCCTGCATCTGACGCACTGCGCACCCGGTATTCCAGGCGTGGTGCTTCTTCCCACAGTTCGGACACTTTGGAACAGTCTCAGTGCCAGCTTTGAACTTGTCGAGACAAGTCTCCGTGGCATGAGGCATGCTACAAATTCCGCACCTGTGCTGCTTAGCAGAGCACCTCGCCTGGTGATGACCGTAGCGCTGACATTTAAAACAACGGAGAGGATCAGGAATGTACGTTCGTACATCATGCCTGCCAAACCAACCCAGGTCAATGGTATCAAACGGTTCGCCTTTAATGGTTATAAGGACCTGGCGTGTCGGCGTCTTGTCCCACCGGCGCATTCTCCTGGCCGCGATTACCCGTGGGTGTTCCTCAATGATATCGGTAGTCCAACAGGTGTCGAAATCGTGTACCACGAGACGATGCTTCCGGTCTTCAGGGTTTAAACGCTCCAAGTTCACCGGCTTACCATTGAGCGTCTTGGTCCTGTCCAACTCCTCGACGACGTCGTAGCTGCTCGGTAGCAGAAGCACGCTACCATCGCCGAGGGGTCGAAGGGACAAGAGCTGACCGTGGAGAGGGCCCTTCTCTAGTGCTCTCACCACTTCAAATGCCGTGTCGTATCCTGCCGAGGGTACGACCTTGAAAGTGGGGAGCCTGCCACCCTTAGCATTAACTGGGGCCATCACCGCGGCAGCTTCGCTACTCAATGGAGCCGGCGAACTAGGAGCGCAGCGACGCTTCTTGGACACGCAGGTCCATGACTCAGTGTCCGCCATGGCGGCACTGACAACGAGAAAAAAGAAACAATCCTAATCGTAAATGTGTGTGTACCTATTGTTCCTCAACAACTCGCAGGGAAAAAAAAAAATTGATTGGCGGAAAGTTAAGGGGAAGGGGGCGAGGGCGTTAAGAGCGGTTGGCGCCGATTCGCTTTACGTAACCTGTCTACCTAGCGGCAATCGATCGAATACGTTGGCCCGGGGCACATAGAGCGTGCGAAATGACCGGACTTGACGAAGAGTTTCCCTCCTCTCCCGCCGTAAAGGTGATTTTATAGAACCACACGGGCTACACCAATCGTGCAGGGAGAGTTATGCAGGGCATAATCCTGTCAGAGCGAGATTCCTCGGTGAAGGGGGAATTGACTCGGGTAACAGTACGTTTTCGCAAAATATTGGCAGCACAACAAACAGAGCTAGAGACTAGGGTATTTGTGGCTGTGAACGAAGAGATCGATGAGATAAAGCGCAGCGAGGACGTCCTATCTATACAGAATTGCAGAAGAGAGAGTGAGCCGTGAACATATGCGCTAGTGTAGTAGACTACTGATCATGCTGTTCCCCTTCTGGTCGTTACCTACTTTTCATACATGATGCGTGTACATGATCCCATCCAACCTACTGCAGTGACTAACAACTGTACACTCATTAGGTTCATATAAAACCACTTTAGTAAATCTTGTAATTCTATTTATTCTTATTTTCTAAATAAGAATAAAGAAATTTTGTATTTTGCAATTGCTGGATCTTGTATAAATATTAAAATTGTACTAAATAAATAATACTACACAAATTCTTACTCTGGTAATTAATGCGTAAAGCTGTTTCAACATACACAAGATAAAATACAAAAAATAAAATAGAGTAAAATCAAATAAATAAAAGATTCCGCTGCGGACTTTGTACCCAAGGCATTAACAACATTTCACCATCTTGCTCGAAAATGATCCTCACGTTATCCCAAGAGTCGGTATCTCACCCTTTCTCTCTTCCTCTCAGCATCCGGGTAAGAGTTCATTGTATTTTGCAATTGCAAGTGAACGACATGCGAATACTGTTAACCTACCTACTGCTTCTGTGTATTATATAATATTCCCATACAAATCGAAGATACATTTGATTAGGTGAGTTTGTTTGGCTAATTTTTCTATATGTGATATTCATGTAGGCTATTCACCCTTACAAAATTGGTAACTAAAGTTATCATTAATAGTACCTAATATAAACCAACGCACCTCCCAACTATATTTAAGAAAATTCGACAAAATTATACTTTACATATATTGTGTAATCGAACATTTAATTAAGTGCACAAAATATATTGTACATACAATAATTTGTAGTAATAATTTATTTATTTTCTATGTTTTAAAACAATGTTAAAATAACAGGTGTACATATATAAACATGTAAACTTGTATTCTAAATATTTACAACAAAGGGGTAACTATTATATTAGTTTTTCAAGGTTGAACCTGCATGTCATTGAACATCGAATTTAACAGCGCTCTACTAGAGGGATAACATCGCCACACAGGGACGTATGGTGGTTTTTGTCATTGGGTGTGTTGAACATTGATTCTGTCCATAACTAACACACACACTAAAGAGACTAAATGGCAAACATACATCAAACTGAGAAATGCATACGCAGACATACGAAGAGAGAAAAAAAGAAAATATGAAAAATATGTAATGGCAAAATGCAAAGATCAACCTAAACTATTTTACAGATATGTAAATGACAAACTAAAAGACAAACATAAAATAGTCAAACTGCATGAAGGAAATAAAGAATACACAGATGTAGAAATGGCTGAAGTATTGATCAGACACTTTAAGTCTGTATTTACAATTGAAAGCTCACAATTGTGGGATGATAGTCACTAAGAAAGATCCCCTAAAATGAAAGAAATAACGGCGACACAGAAAGAAATAAGGGACCAAATAAAGAAAATTGATGCCAGAAAGTCACATGGGCCAGACGGAATAGCGAACTGGGTATTAAAAGAGTGTATTCTTGAACTCACAGATAAAATACACAAGATAATTGACTTCTCACTCAAAGAAGGAAACGTGCCACAGGACTGGAATTTTTTTAATATTGTACCTATAATGGAGGAAATAAAGAAAATCCATCAAATTATATACCTGTATCCCTTACAAGCACAATTGCAAAAATATGCGAAAGAGTTATCAAAAGTAAATGGACTAAACACTTGGAAGAGAACAAAATATTAAACCCCAACCAATTTGGAATTAGAAGTGGAAGGCCATGTACTACAAACTTAATATTCTTTTACTCAATATTAGTTGATATAATACAAGAAG
>NC_134788.1:68750825-68765825 GCF_046742065.1 Oratosquilla oratoria | reverse complement strand
TATTCACTTGGTCTTTTGGATCACGTGTTGGACTCGTGATCGACAGCTATTTCCCTCCTGGAAGAGAGCTCAGAGCTCGTAGGTCCGATCTATGGGTAATGCTATGACCTTGCACACACACACACACACACCCAACTCCCCGCCCACGAGAGTTGGAGTAACACCCCTCAGCGCTGCGATACTGATATTATTTCAGCCCCGGGCGAGAGTCGAACCCGGACCTCCGTAGTGGCAGGCCAGAGCTCTAACCACAGCGCCATGAGAGGTGTGTGTGTGTGTGTGTGTGTGTGTGTGTGTGTGTGTGTGTGTGTGTGTGTGTGTATTTACCTAGTTGTATTATACGGGAAGAGGAGCTATGCTCATAGTGACCCGTTTTTGTATCTCGTAAGATCAAGTTTGTTTTTAATTTCTTGTATTGTGTTTGCACACACTATTTCTTCATCCAATTTGTTCCATATATCTATCACTGTGTGGGAAGCTGTTCTTTTTCAGGTCTATTCTGTAGTTATCCTTTTTGAATTTCATTGCATGTAATCTTGTTTTTTCCTCTGTCCTGTAAGAGCAAGAACAAAATTTCCGTAGTGCTTCATTTATCAAATCAAACTTTCGTCTTCAAAGAGGCATCTTCAGGTTTGACATTATTCTGCTATGTTAAACAGAATTATACAGAATTTTACCAATATTTTTGTTTAACATTACAGAATTATGTCAATCCTGAAGATTCTCTGAAGACGAAAGCTTGATTTCATAAATGGTGTACTACGGAAATCTCGCTCGTGCTCACCTTCCAACAGGACAACTGATCAGAAAAATAAGAAATATTAAGAAGTTGAATCATTGTCAAAATGCTGTCTTATTCAATTCTACATATATATATATATATATATATATATATATATATATATATATGTGTGTGTGTGTGTGTGTGTGTGTGTGTAACGTCTTTTCAACCACAATTCACTTTTAATTCCATGGCATCGCAGTTGAGACTGACGAGGAGCTCGAAGGAAGCATATGTTGGAAATTGAAACGTGGTTGAGCCGAAGACTCGAACTCAGCTTGGACTTCACAAAGTGTCAGTGATTTAACCCATTGTACTATCAAGAGAGATATAAGTTGAACACTACTTTTTATATTTGTATGTTCGAGTTACATGCACATACACGAATTTTTGCGTTCAACCCACCTCCGCCATGACAGTGCAATCGTTAGTATGTACACGTGGATATAAGTTGTGCTCAACTTATATCTCTCTTGATAGCGCAATGGGTTAAGTCACTGACACTTTATCACGTCCGAGCTGAGTTCGAGTCCTCGGCTCGACCACGTTTCAATTTCCAACATATGCTTCCTTCGAGCTCCTCGTCAGTCTCGACTGCGATGGCATGGAATTAAAAGTGAATTGTGGTTGAAAAGATGTTAATCTGTTCACTGGGAACCATTCAGTGTATGTATAAACTTTCCCACGTGTACATACTAACATTTGCAGTGTCATGGTGAAGGTGGGTTGAATGCAAAAATTCGTGTATGTGTAACCCGAGCATAAAATATAAGAAAGTTGTGCTCAACTTATATCTCTCTTAATAGCGCAATGGGCTAAGTCACTGACACTTTGTCACGTCCGAGCTGAGTTCGAGTCCTCGGCTCAACCACGTTTCAATTTCCAACATATGCTTCCTTCGAGCTCCTCATCAGTCTCGACTGAGATGGCACGTAATTAAAAGTGAATTATGGTTAAAAAGACGTTAATCTGAATGTATATATTCCACCTATACTATGTCCATTTATGACTTAGTCTGTGCATATAAAAAGTGTTCACAATCGATAACATGTTTCTTACACAGAAATCCATTATCCTCACCCCTTCTGCATTTCAGTTTCCACACCCAGCACCCTCTCTATCCCTTTTCTTTCCACTTCTACGTGCCCATTCCAGTCTCCGAGATTGATGACATTGTTCCTGAAATTTACATTTTCATAAGTTTCTTGCAGCGCTGTACACTCCTTCTTTGTTGGGGCACATGCACCATGATGAAGTTAATCTCCCTCCTGTTCCAAATCTAATTTTTGAAGATGACGTCACTTACTGTTTCAGCTATGGATGGATTCGTCGCGAAAAAAAAAATCCGTGTCTACATTCTAAATTTCACTTAACCACTTCGGTACGATGATGCATACGTAGGCGTTAAGGCCCCTATACACTGTCAATCATGATTGCACAGTCATCGAGATTGTGCAAGCAGTGTTTGGGCCACACACTATTAGTAAGATTGATCAATCATTACTCCCTCCAAAGTTCCTGAGTGTCCTGTGGGCTCGCCATGGTTACAAAGGAAAGACTGAGCTGTTGGCGCAATCATCGCCACTAACTATCACTCAGTATCTTATGCGAGGGGACTTGTCCTTTCATCTCTACTGACTTGATGTCCTCCAAGATCCTGTTCAGCTGAACCTGCAATGTGCCCCCATTCAACAACATTCATAAAATGGGTGTAGAGTTACGCCATGAATATTATGTTTTCCTCGTCTCCGTCTGCCCGTGTTTCTGTTTTTTGGGGTCATTCATTATTTCCCCCGAGTGTTTGGGTGCCCTGTTGGAAGACACCCACCGCATCTTCTATAGATTTTTGGAGCTCTTCGACTCCTTTCAGACTCTCTCTCTCCGTAGTTTCTGCTCACCCCCCCGCCCCACCTTGTCCCCTGGAACACTGAGCTGTAAGAACTTATTGCTATCTTTCCCCGTGCCTGCAGTTCCGTCTTCTTTCTAGCCTCTGCCACGAACGTCTGTTTCATTATGCACCTTTTGTTAAGAACTCTGTGTAGCCCTCCGCAGCTATAACATTTCTTGATGATGTTGCTGCTGCATTCTCGGAAAGTGTGCTCCCGCGACGCACACTCTGAAGACCTTGGGCCTTCCTCCATGCATTTGTATCTTTCGCCTTCATTTTATATATATATATATATATATATATATATATATATATATATATATATATATATATATATATATATATTTTTTTGTCTTTTAAAGGCTTTCGACCTATAAGGGGATCATTAAGCCTGGCGTGAATTTTTACAGTCTCGACGTGTTCTATGATCCATAGCTTCACAGGTTGAACATTTTTATTTACAATAAGATTGAGAATTGCAAAGGCTGTTTTGTGGCCTCCAAACAATTATAGTTTCAAAAGTAGTGTGATACAGTGAAGTGAACGATATATTCAAAACTTAATTATTAATACATCATTATTTCTCTTACAAAATTTGAAAGAGTAGAACATTGTGTCAACGTATAAAATACAATTTCTGTTTTGAATCTGTTCAGACAGGGATGGCTATAATACAACTTCATCAAGTATAACTTTGTGTATGTTAAAGACAGTTTGAACATTTTTAGAAGCTCTGCCATGGGATTCGAACCCCGACCCGTGCGTCCATAATCACGAGGCCAAGACGCTAGCAACCATGCTACATGTGATGGTTCAAAAGGACTGAACAAGTCTCCGACTTGTTCAGTCCTTTTGGTTTTAATCGTCAGTGGTCGAATGGTCTTGGCGGGTGTTATGGAGCCTCTCTTGGGTCCAGTAGCAGCAGGTTCGAATCCTCTGCGAGACTGTCATGGAGGTTCTCTGATTGATGTCACTGTTTACTAGCGAATTTCACATATATATGTATATCTTTAACCCATTGAACTCCGATGACAAGATTCTTTGTCATTTGGTCAAATAAAACAAAAAATCATAAAACACCAAAATGTTTGATCAAACATTTTGGTGTTTTATGATTTTTTGTTTTATTTGACCAAATGACAAAGAATCTTGTCATCGGAGTTTAATGGGTTAATTTTACCATCCCCCCTACAAGAATTTTCCTGGCCTTGACTGAGGCCACGATAGGAGAGTGTGAGAGAGATGAAGTAAGCTGGGCACCGACCATCGATGACATTATCCAATCACATGTGGAGAGCGGGGAAACCGTTTTTATAATTCAGAAAAATGGGTAAGGATAAGGGTGCAGATAGCAGTGACCAACCACACTACGTGACCCCTGTTCTCTTTGGCAGTCGGGAAGACGGTTCCCCACATTCAGAGGTCTCACTGTGTACTCCTGTGGACATTATTTTTTTTATTGTAACTAGAAAAGAGTTAAGTATGTTAGAAATCCATGGCCTGGTGGTTGTGTATTCATTGGGAGTAGCTAAATTAGCTACCCCATTTCCCTTTCTTCATTTTTTCTTTTCTTGTTTAGTTTCATTGCAGTTTACTTAGTAACTGGGTTGGTCTGATGCAATGTATGCTGGTTGTGGTGATAATGTCTGGGCTCTTGGTAGACTCTCTGGCTACAATGCACAGGGCTGCGCTCACTGTAGATCACGAGTCCAAACACGTGATCCAAAGACCAAGGTGAAACTTGAGCGCGAATCACAGGCGGGAACGGACTGCTAGAAACGAGCTCTGATTTACATCGCTTTTTCGTTCAATTCGAAGGGAACACCTAGCTTGTACTTACATTCGGAAAAGAGAGCTGTGTTTATCAAGTAACCGACTTGTAAATTCAACATTACTGTTAAATACACAAAATGGAGAATGATGAAAGAGAAAGACGAAAAAGTGAACCAACGAAGAGAAGATTGGATGTAAGCAGAGTGGAATCACCATTGGGGGTCATACCGAAGAAGACTTGTGTGATAGAAACTTCGGTGTCAACTCAGAGGTTTGATAATAATGTATTGTCAGGGTTTATAAACGAAAGTGGAATACTAGGTAGAGGTTTAGAATTGGAAAGAGAATCTAGGTATAAAAAGGTCCAAAGAAATCGGGAGACTGCAGAACTGACAGAGGAACTAATGGATCTGAAAGCTGCATACAGAACAATGTACAGAGAGGTGAACCAACTAAAAAGAGCTAATGATTAGACTAACAGGGAGCTTAATGATCTAAAAATTCAATCAAACATGGTCAGAAGTGAAACCAAAAGAATGAAAAATGAAGATAAAAACAAAAATGAGGCTTTGAAGAGAAGTGATAGAACAAATACAAGCAGTGACCGACAGAGTTGGAGATACAATTAAAGAGACAGATCTCCACGAAAAAATCAATGGAAAGTGGAACACTAATTTCTTTTGAAGAAATAATGGAGCAATAAGTGGAAAATATGCTAAAGAAATGGTAATTAAAGTAATTAAGGAAAAAGAGAATAGGGTCAGAGACATAGTGGATAAAAAAAGTGCCTTGTAGTTTCTGGTATTAAAAATATAATGTACCTCGATACCAAAGAGAAAAAGGAGAGAAAGAAATCGAAAAAGATATTCTGAGAGAGATACAAGAGGAGGGACAAGTAGAGGACAAAGAAATTGAAGAAGTACATAGGTAGAACAATACTCTAAAGAAAAAAAATATAGACCACTAAAAATCAAACTAAGGTCTCAAATGATAGCAGATGTACTATCAAAAACATCAAAACTGGCAAATAGTGAGCAAGGAGGAAAAGAGAGAGAAAAGACACTATATATATATATATATATATATATATATATATATATATATATATATATAACAGAGACTGAAAAGAACAAGTTTTTCTTGGAGAGTACTACACCTAAGGCTGAAAAAATGGTATATGTGTGTGTATATATAAATATATATATACATATGTATAAATATATATATATATATATATATACATGTATATATACATTATATATATATATATATATTTATATATAAAAGAAATGTAATACACAAAAAGGGAGAAAGGAAAATATTAAGAATAATGTATGCCAACACAGATATGATTTCAGGACTAAACGAATTAAATGACTATCTGGCAGTAGAGAAACCAGACATAATGGGAATTGTGGAGACAAAATTAAAAGGTCCACTACCACCTAATACTGTGGGACAAGGTTTATACAACCATTGGATGAAAAATAGAAAGGAGAGACAAGGTGGAGTCATGTTTTTGACTAAGAAAGGCTTAAATGAGACAAAGATAACAGAAGGAAAAAGTAATGTGAGATTGATTATGAGAAAAGTTAAAAACAATGAAATGAAAAGTAGACATTTTGTAGTAATATATGTGCCCCTAAAAACACAGTCTTGGACAGACAGTGATCATTCCAAAATGTTGGAGGACACATAGCATGCACTAACTGAATTACTGAAAGGAGGAAACAGTAATTATGGCTGACTTTGACTCAAAAGAAATATGTTGAGAAGAAATGACAGTGAAAGTTGGAGAAGACCTTTGGGGAAATGTACTACTGGAAATGACCATTGAATACACTTTGACTCAAAGGGTTAACCCATTCAACTCCGATGACAAGATGTCTTGTCATTTGGTCAAATAAAACAAAAAATCATAATAAAACAACAAAATGTTTGATGATCAAACAGCACCAGAAAAATATGACGTCATCAGTCCTCCTCCTCGAGGAGGACTGATGACGTCATATTTTTTTGGTGCTGTTTGATCATCAAACATTTTGTTGTTTTATTATGATTTTTTGTTTTATTTGACCAAATGACAAGACATCTTGTCATCGGAGTTGAATGGGTTAAGGAAAATACCAGATATAAAAACAATGAAGAACTGTTGAGACTAGATTTAATATTTACATCAGAGCCTGAAATTGTGGATAAAATTGAATACAGGAGACCAATTGGGAAGAGTGACCACATACTAATAGAGTTTGAACTGAAAGAATAAATTGATATGAGAAGAAATGAGAAACATAGAAAAGGAAGACAAATGTACAACAAAATGGATTATCAGAAACTCTGAAAATTCTTTCAAATGTGGTAAATTAGGAAAACTTCTTAAATGAAGAAACAAAGATGGAAGAGAAATGGAACATATTTAAAGAAATTTATAAAGAGGGAATAGACAAATACACGCCAAAGCAGAAGCAAGGGTGTACATTAAGTGCTGGTACAACAAAAAATGTAGTGAGGCTAAAGATAAAAGAGACAAAGCTTGGAAAAGATAGAAAAAAGAAAAAAATTAATGATTAAGTGGCAAGTATGCATCAAACTAAGAAGGGAATATGTAAAAATATGCAGGGAAGAAAAGAAAAACTATGAAAAAGACATAATAAAAAATGCAAGGGCCAACCTATTCTACAGGTATGTGAATAGTAAACTAAAAGATAAACAAGAAATAGTGAAACTGCATCAAGGGAACGATGAATATATAGATGTAAAAATGGCTGAAATTATGAAAATTTTAAATCTGTATTCACAATCGAAAGTACGCAAAATTGGGATGAAGGACAGAAAGATCCCTCTCAGTATAAGAAATAACTGTGACACTGAAGGAAATAAGGGACCAAATGATAAACCTTGACATCAGAAAATAACATGGTCTGGATGGAATTGCAAGTTGGATATTAAAAGGATGTATAGATGAACTAATGGACAAAATATATAAGGTAATTGATTACTCAAAGAATGAAATGTACCACAAGATTGGAAAAATGCAAACATTCTACCAATATATAAAGGGAGGGACAAGGAAAATCCAACTAATTTTAGACTGGTCTCCCTTACAAATACAATAGCAAAAATATGTGAATAAGTTATCAAAAGTAAATGGATTTAACATCTGGAAGAAAATAATATACTGAATTTAAAACAATCTGGCTTTAGACATGGAAGATCATGCACCTCTAACTTGATTTGCTTTTACTCTAGGCTAATAGAAATAATGCAAGAAAGGGACAGATGGGCTGATTGTGCTTTCCTAGATTTACAAACAGCATTTGATAAAGTACCACACAAAAAGCTACTAAGAAAAATCGAAATGATATGTGGTGTACAAGGAAAGCTATTGAAATGGATGAAAGATTTCTTGAATAGAAGAAAAATGAGGGTAATACTTAGAGACAAAAACTCGACCTGGGAAGAAATGACAAGTGGAGTCCCACAAGGTTCTGTATTGGCTCCGATAATGTTTGCCATATATATAAATGACATGGATGAAGGTGTGGAATGTTATATGAACTTCTTTGCAGATGATGCAAAACTACTAAAGAAAGTAAGTACAGAGGAAGGCTGTGAATCATTACAGAAAGACCTGGATAAAGTCTGGGAATGGAGTCAAAAGTGGGAAGAACTTTAACATCAAGAAATGTAATATAATGGAATTTGGAAAAAGTAAAAATATCAGGGCAATATAAAATTGGTACAAAGTAAAAAAAAGTTAACTTAGAAAGGGACCTAGGAGTACTTATCAGCAAAGACATGTCACCAGACAAGCATATCAACAAAATAGTTGGAGAAACCTTCAATTCATTAAGATCAATGAAAGTGGTCTTTGACTACTTGGATGAGGAAATGGTAAAGAAAATATTAGTCACACTGATATTACCAAGATTGGAGTATGCTGCAACATTATGGACACCCAGTACAAAAAAGAATATAAAGAAATTGGAAAGAATCCAAAGAGCAACGACAAAGATGGCACCAACACTCTTTCAATTGACATATGAATAAAGATTGGCCAAACTTGAACTACCAACCCTGGAACAAAGAAGAGAAAGAGGAGATCTACTGGCCATTTACAGAATTATGAAAGGGTTGGAAGTCCTTGACAGAGAAGATTTATCAAAGTGGGATAAAAGAAAAACAAGAAGACATGAAAAACTCAAAAAGGATAGTTATATAAGAAATCTGAAAAAGAAGTTTCACACACAGACTGGTAGATATTTGGAATATTTTGGATGAGGCAATAGTGTGTGCAAAAACTAAAAAGAATTTAAGAACAAACTAGATGCTGAAAGATACAAAGATGGGTCACTATGAGCATAGCTCTCTTCCCGCATAATAAAACTAGGTAAAATAAATACTTGTTCCTGTCCCATATTACCTTATCTGTAAAACATATTTTTGGAGAAAATTATATATACACAATGGCAACAAAGGTCAGGTTTTAGATATGGCATACAGATCAGGTATTTATGTCCCCCACCAATATCTAACCTTAACTTAAACACACATAATAAATGAATAATAAATAAACAAATCTAATAACAAGAAAGAATTCCCACTTCCTTAATATCACTATGGTATTCATGAATTCCTCTCAATATTCAAAGAATATCTTTAACCCTGAATAATCTGCCTTCCCAAAATTGAATCTCCCTTGCCTGCATTCCTTGGCTCTGTTTCACTTACTGGCTGGAATTCAACTATTAAAGTACATAAAACACCACCCTACTCTGTTGGGATGGCTTTTTTTTTTAATATGTTTTAAAAAGGAATTAATTAAAAAACCAAATATACTCTGATTATATATTTATCTAAATTCTAAGAATCCATTAATAATTATTCACTTTACCTTAAATGATCTAAACCCATGTAATAAATACAAATAAATAAACTTATCAACAAGATTTGAAAACTCATAAATGATAGTATTGATTCAAGCTTGTAAATGTTGACAACCATGATTAGCATTAACTCCTATACAAACTTGGTTAATTTGACTCTTTTAACAATTGACTTGATGCCAAAATAATGACTCTGGATACTCATGCAGGTGTTATGGTCATACAATGATTAAACAAGAAGGAAAATGTGTAAAAATATTTAATGTGTTGTGTATAAAAGGTTGCACTGATGAATGACACAGATAAGTGGCAATAAAAAACAGAAACCATAAAATCAATCTAATTGTTGTCATATGCCCTTAAATAGTTCCATAATTGTGATTAATTATGAAATAGTATACTACCTAAACTTAGAATATGTATGTTCCTATTACAGCACGTAATTAGATTATAGATATTTAATATGCAGTTGATTAATGAGTGTCAACTGACAAGGCAATGCTGGTCAATCAGTAATTGGCCAATCTGCTTAGCATTAAACACCAAGGAAATTTGTTACTTGTTTGACATCTTAGACATACATGACGCACTTAGAATACATATTCATGTGTACATGAAGACTTGAGTTATTACCAATGTAGAAAAAGAGGCAATTCGAACAATACCCTTTCTATGTGGAGGGAGTTTCTTTTGGCTGAATAAAATCATATGGCAGAAGCTTGAACAAACAGTAGTCATACAATGCATCTAAAAGACACAGGATTCCACCAACTCTGAATAGTTTGATAAATGCCAGAACCAAGAATCATGTTATGTTACTCATGTCTCAGAGGCTTCAAAAGTAATTGTGACAAACAAGTTGTATAATCTCTAATGCAGAAATACATATTTTCTATTTCTTAGTTACTAGTTACTAGATAGCTTTTCAATCTACAGTGCAAGAGTAATCAGTGTATGAGAGTATATTTTGTTTTCAAAGTTCCCTCCAAGCATAAGTAACCATATCCTTACAGAGACCTTCCATGAGAAGGCTGAATTGTACAGTTCACACAGGAATGTGCTGGGTCATACATGACTTTTGAGATTAGCCTTTCATGAGGAAATCCCATTATTAGAGTAGAAAGTCTTCTATCCTGTGTATGTTCAAATGTGCGAGTTAAACTGACCCTTTTCTGTGAAAGGTACATTGCAAAGGTGACACCAGAAAGGCTTCTTTCCTATGTGGGTCACTGTGTGGTATCTAAGGTCAACCTTTTGTGAGTAAGCTATATGACAATGGTCAAACTTGAAAGGCTTCACTCCTCTGTGGATCTTCACATGACTGAGATAATTCTTTCTTGGGAAAGTTACATTACGAGATTCACATTGGAAAGGCTCTCTCCTGTGTGAGTCATTGCATGCTTTTTGAGAATCTGCTTTTTGGAGAAAGTTTCATTGCAAACGTCACACCGAAAAGGTCTCTCTCCTGTGTGGGCAATCACGTGATATTTCAAATGACTCTTCTGAGTGAAAGTTGTACTGCAGAGGTGACATTTGAAAGGCTTCTCTCCGGTATGGGTCATTTTATGTCTATTGAGATGACACTTTTGTGAGAAAGATGCATCACAATGGTCACACTGGAAAGGCTTCTCTCCTGTGTGCATCCTTCCATGATTTTTGAGATCACCCTTTCTTGAGAATGCTGCATCACAAAGGTCACATAAGTAAGGCTTCTCCCCTGTGTGGATCATCAGGTGACATTTGAGACTACATTTTTGTGAAAAAGCTGCATCACAAAAGTTACACTGGAAAGGCTTCTCTCCTGTGTGGGTCATGATGTGTCTTTTGAGGTTGCTCTCTTGTGAAAAAGATGCATTGCAAAGGCCACACTGGATAGGCTTTTCCCCAGTGTGGGTCTTCATGTGCGTCTTGAGGTGATCCTTTTGCGAGAAAGCTGCATTACAATGGTTACACTGGAAAGGTTTCTCTCCTGTGTGGATGTTTAAATGATTCTTGAGCTCACTCTTTCGCATGAAGGTTTCATCACAGAAGTCACACCGGAAAGGTTTATCCCCTGTGTGGATCACCATGTGATTGTTGAGACGACTTTTTCTTGAGAAAGTTGCGATGCAAAAGCGACACTGGAAGGGTTTCTCTCCTGTGTGAGCCATCCTGTGAGATTTCAGATGACTCTTTTGAGAGAAGGATGCATCGCAAAGTTCACACTTGAAAGGCTTCTCTCCTGTGTGGGTCATGACATGATATTTGAGACCGTTTTTGTATTTGAACGTTGCGCAGCAAAGGTCACACTTGTACGGCTTTTCACCCGTATGAGTGGTCCCATGTCTTTTGAGATGACACTTTTGCGAGAATGCCGCACCACAGAGTTCACACTTGAAAGGCTTCTCTCCTTTGTGAACCTTTTCATTGTTGAAACTACTTTTTTGGAAGGCTTCTTCTTCTGCATGCATAGTGAATATATAGAATTTATAGATAACTCCAATGAAATCTGGATTGCTAAGTTCTTGGCCTGGAAAAAAGTGGGTTTTTAATACCTGGTGTAGGTGATATATTTGCTTACAACTATAGAATATATGAAACCAATATCTAGCTTATGAATATCATATATAGAATGCAGATGTTTTGTACAAAATTTATCTAGTTTTCAGGTCATATCATATTCAAATACAGTAAATGCTTCATACCATTTTGTACACATACACATTCCTCCGTAGAACAGTGGTAACACACAAAAATTTTATTAGGTAAATGTATGCACACACATGATGTTGGCATGAATGGAAGGCTAGCAAATGAACTCTCATTCAGTGCTTTTTCAACAATTACAAGGAAACACTTAAATTGTGTTTATGAAAGAGAAACAGTTGTGTTTTTCATGTGACCACTATGGCAAATGAACCTACAAAGAGAGAATTGAACATGAGCAGAATCGAGTCACCACTGGGGGTGACACCAAAAAAACATTGTTTGAATGATACCCCAAAGTCAACTCATAGGTGGGACACCAATCCTTTTTTCAGGGTTTCCAAGAGAAAGAGGATTATTAGATACAGGTTTAGATGTAGAAAGAGAAACTAGGTATAACAATGTACTAAGAAATTGGGATATTACCGACTTGATGGAGGAAATAATAGATTTGAAAGTTGAGTATAGAGCAATGCGCAGGGAGATAAGCGATCTACACAACGCTAAAGAAGAGATGAACAGAGAGCTTAATGATCTAAAAAAGTAAATTAAATATGATGACAAAAGAATGGAAAATGAAGATAAAAACAAAAACGAAGTGTTGAAAAAAAAGAGGTCGCAGAACAAATACAAGCAGTGACTGAAAAAGTTGGGGAATCAATAAGGAGACAGATCAAGTAAATCAGAAAATAACATTTAAAGAAATAGTACAACAGCAGGTAGAGGAAAATAATAAAATGGAAATTAAAGTAATTAAAGAAAAGTAAAATTGGGTAAGAGACACAGTAGATAAAAAAAAGTGCATTGTAGTTTATATCAAAGAAAAACAAAATGTATACAAATACCAAAGAGAAAAAGAAGAGAGGGAAATTGCAAAAGCAATTCTGAAAGAGGTACAGGAGGAGGGGCAGGAATTTGGACAAAGAGAGTGAAGTGCATAGGATGGGACAGTGCTCTAAAGATAAACAGTATAGGCCACTAAAAATCAAAGTAGGGTCTCAAATGATACCTGAAAAAGTATAATCAAATGCAGCAAAGCTGGCAAATAGTGAAAATTATAAAAAAGGATGGATAAAAAATGAAGTGAGTGAGGAGGAAAACGAGAAAGAAAGGACACTTAAAAATGAAGCAAAAAAAGTAAATAAAAAAAAGAGAGAACAGAGACGGAAAACAATGAGTGTTTTGGAGAGTAACAGGACCTGAGGCTGAGAAAATGGTACATAAAAAGAGGAAGATAAACCAAAAAAGAGAGGTAAAAATTAAAAATAACATATACTAACATAGATGGCATGATTTGAGGACTAAAGAGTGATGAGGGAAAAGAGAAAGAAAAGACACTTAATGAAGTGAATGAAAAAGAGAGAGAGAGAGAGAGAAACGGAGACTGAAAAGAATGCGTTTTTTTTTTTTAGAGAGAGAGAGAGAGAGAGAGAGTACTGGACCTGAGGCTGAGAAAATGTTACATAAGAAAAAAAAATAATAGTAATAATAAATAAAAAATAAATAAATAAATAAACTATACAGGCACACCTTGGCTTATGTCATTTCAACTTACATCATTTTTAAAGATACGTCGGTTTTCAAAAATATATAGAAAAATAAAATTCAAGCTGTTGTTTTACTTGATTTTACATTGGTCAGCCAATGATAATGGAATTGTATAAACACCAAAAATCATTTCAAGCACATAAATCATGTTACAATAAGAATAAAAGCATGTAAAATGATATTAAGATTCAGTAACTGCTAAAATACATACCATAAAGTAGTATGGCCTAGTTCATTAGAACATAAAATCAGCTGATTTTACTTATTGGGGCAACAGTAGTTCCAATGCTGTATCTACTGTTAGGCAGCATCTTGAATTCCGCAATTGTTTCGGATTATGATCTGTTTACTAAAGATTTGTAGATTTCCTCATTAACATTCACTTGTAACTATAATATTTACCCCCATGCCTCCTAAGAAAAGTCCTAGTGAAATTGCTAAGCATCATGTTATTTCACTGAAGGATAAAATGGTGATAAAACGTCTACAATGTAAACATCAACATATTGTATGTACTGCATTGGTAAATTAAAAATACTTTATTTTATTTTTCACTTATTACAAAATGATTGTAAGCTTAAAATAGTTTTTATTTGTTTTTTGTTTTGTTTTACCATATGTTATTGACAATGCATTCATAAAGTACAGCACCGCGAAATAGCTTTTAGCGATGTAAACATCACCAAATTGTACGCATTGGTAAAGTTAAAGTACAAGTTTTTTTTTTTTTATTTAATTACAAAATAATAAATACATGTTCTGTTTGGAAACTTAAAATAGGTTTTTATTAACCTTATCTTATCAAAAATGCATTCATAAGTAAAATACAGTACTGGGGAATGGCTATTAGCAGTTTAGCCTAGGCTACACCAGGCCTACCTAGCCTACATATAAGCAAATTCAACTTATGTTGTGTCTCCTGGAACCAATTAATGACTTAAGGTGAGGTGTACATGTATTAACATAGACAGCATGACTTCAGGACTAAATGAATTAAACAACTATCTGTCAATAGAGAAACCAGACATAATGGGAACTGTGGAGACAAAATTAAAAGGTCCACTACCATTAAATACTATGGGACAAGGTCTATACAACCCTTGGGTGAAAAATAGAATGGAAAAGCAGGGTGGAGGAGTCATGTTGTTGACTAAGAAAGGTTTAAATGTGACAAAGGTAACAGAAGGACAACATATTGTGGAATTGATTATGATTAAAGTAGAAAACAGTAACATGAAAAGTACATAATTCTATAGTAATATGTGCTTCCAAAAACAGTCTTGGACAGACAGTGATCATTCCAAAATACAGGAAGACACAAAGAATGCATTAATTGAATTATTGAAGGAATGAGGAAACATAGTACTGTAATTATGGGTGACTAACTCAAAAGAAATTTGTTGGGAAGAAATGACAGTGAAAGGTGGAGAAGAACTTTG
>NC_134788.1:68733325-68745825 GCF_046742065.1 Oratosquilla oratoria | reverse complement strand
CCCCATTTCCTCTAATTTTTCATTGGACAAGAGCTCCTTAATCGTTCCCTTTCCTGATTCATTTATTCCTTCGACCAAGTTTCTTCCCAAAGACAGATTAAATTTAATTATTACCCTAACACCATTAATAAAAAGGTGGTAAATGTCCACCAAAGGTTAAAAGAAGAGCATAGTCAAGGGGTATATTTGATTCCATGTAAAGGTTGTGACTTAGTTTATATCGGGCAGACTGGAAGAGATTTGAACACTAGGATGATTGAACATAAACGTTCCATTAAATATGGACAAGAGAGCTCAGCTGCATTCCAACATGTTAAGCAAATTAAACATTGTTTAGATTGGGACAAAGCTGAGCTTATTTATAAATCCAGATGCGAGTTCAGGAGCAAAATGGTAGAATCTACTATTATTGAATACCAGCCCAATATGAATATTTCAAAGGGGCAATGGTCCCCGGATATAATGACCGGACTCTTCATCACCAACCTATTGAAAGCTCTTTTGCCTCCTGACCTCACATACGGAGTGAGACGAGGGTAGAGACCTCTTCCCATGTTCCCCTTTCTCATGTCAAGGGTGCTACTTAAGTAGCACGCTCTCTCTTAATTGTATCTACTGAAGAGGATTGCAGTTTGCAATTGAAATATATAGATTCCCCGTCTCCAGTCTTTTCTACTCCAACAGTGGTTTTTAACGTGATTGACAAATGTGTGATTACATTTTTCACCTGTACTACATATATATATATATATATATATATATATATAAATGAAGAAGGACATCTACCTAAATAGGATCAAGTGAGTATTCTACATAATCTCAGCAAAAGACAAAGAAAAATCATAGAAGCTCTGTACATAGCCACCAACAAATGTATGAACAATAGAGCAGGTGACATAAAATTATTGGACACAACAGCAAGGCATGCAGCAAAAGAGTGGAAGAAAACGGGACGAATGATCACCAGAAGCATCCCATAGTGTCAGTATGACCAATGTGCAAGAGTTAGAGCCTCCTTGAACTCAGACCTATCCTAGTTCATTACCCACACATTTTCTGTATTTATTGCCAGTATTTTCTGTTGTGTAACATTCTTTCTGAAGAAGCACCATAGTGTGAAACTAGTTAAAGAATAAACACTCATTCTATTTGTGTGTTTTCCCCTTTGCCTCTCTCTCTCTCTCTCATATATATATATATATATATATCAGCACCACAGTCGGACGAAAGAAAAAGTTGAGTATGTGAAACTATATATTTTGATTTCTAAATGCAATCCTCTTCAGTTAGCAATCAAAATATATAGTTTCACTTACTCAACTCTTTCTTTCATCCGACTGTGGTGTTAGTTTTGATTTACAAATGCATTACTACGTTTCTCACCAGTGATACAGATTGACTTCTCATTAATGGACTAAAAGGTGTCCATTGATGTGAATAATCCATTGATTTGGAGTGGTTTTTGGATGGCATAGCGATTGCACAGCACTAAACAACAGCATCAAAAACACAGCGAAAACACCGCAAACACAGCTAATTAACGTCTGTTAATGAGAGATCAATCTGTATATATATATATATATATATATATATATATATATATATATATATATATATATATATATATATATATATATTACATACATATATATACAGTACTACCTCTCATTAACGGACTAAAAGGGGGGTAACGGCGTCCATTGCTGTGAATAATCCATTGATTGGGAGTGGTTTTTGGGTGGCATAATAGTGATTGCACAGCACTAAACAACAGCACCAAAAACACAGCAAACATAGCTAATTAACGTCTGTTAATGAGAGGTCAAACTGTATATATATATATATATATAAAAGGGGGGGTAATGGTGTCCATTGATGTGAAGAATCCATTGATTGGGAGTGGTTTTTGGGTGGCATAGTGATTGCACAGCACTAAACAGCGCCAAAAACACAGCGAAAACACCGCAAACACAGCTAATTAACATCTGTTAATGAGAGGTCAATCTGTATTTATATATATATATAACATACATATATATACAGTACTACCTCTCATTAACGGACTAAAAGGGGGGTAACGGTGTCCATTGATGTGAATAATCCGTTGATTTGGAGTGGTTTTTGGGTGGCATAATAGTGATTGCACAGCACTAAACAACAGCACCAAAAACACAGCAAAAACACAGCAAAAACGTCGCAAACACAGCTAATTAATGTCTGTTAATGAGAAGTCTCACTGTATATGTCTATATTGGAAAATTGTAAACACGACTAAATTATCTTCTTTGTATCTCTTTTTTTTCTGTTTGTAATTTAGTTGTTTGCTCTCGAGACCTTTTCCTCCTTCTGTTCCCCACATCCTTCATTGTGAACATTTGATCCACCTCCATTTGTGCCTTTGGACTATGGTCTAGTGTTGTTTGTGCTACTTATTGATGCTTTTTTGCTACACTTGTTTTATGTTCACAGCCATTTAACTTTTTATTTTGTTTAGTTCTTAATTTTATTTGTCTGATTTTAATTTAGTCATTTGTTCTTGACACTTCATTGTGGATATTTGGTCCACCTCCATTTGCGTCTTTGTCCTATGTTCTGGTGTTTTTATGTTTGTGTTACGTATTGATGCTTTTCTGATATGCTTGTTTTATGTTCACATATAACTTTATTTTTTTTGTACATTTTATTTTATTTTAATTGGTACTAATATTTCATTTCAATTGTAGTGTATTTAATATTGTAAAGAGGTTTGCTTTGGACATGTGAATGAGTGTGTGAACCTTTCCCAGGTTTCCCACTCAGATGATTTATATTTGAGTTCACAATCTTGTAACCATTATGCCCCTTGAAGACGATTCCTGGACGGGAATTGAAACGTTGGGCAAATAAACCTTTCAATTGAGTCTGGTGTTTACAATTTTCCAATATGGATCCCAGACTCCAAATCTTCACATACATACACATACATACATATATATATATATATATATATATATATATATATATATATATAAGTATATATATATATATATGTATATATAATATATACATATATATACATATACATATATACATTATATATATATATATAATATATATATATATATACACAAGTTTATAGATGCCTATACATCCAGACCAATATATTATATAGAAGTAAGAGATGCAAGTTTCATATAGCTAGTATTGAATGGTTTATGAGGAGAAAAATAAAATATTATGAATAATATTTAATACTATCTAGAAATAAGTATTTCATTGACAAATAGAGACAACATAAAATATATAGTATGAAAGCATTTGATGAGCAAAACAGTAACAGTGTCATCCTCAACCAATCATAGGAACTGAACAAGTTGCAACCAATGAAATATCAGTTTTGTGTAAACTTCTAGCAACACTAGTTTCCTCATTACTTTAAGATTATTTGCATCAAGAGAATCTGCAAAAACAAAGTACAATTATTTATAGTCACAACTAAAAACCATAAGAAGTTAGTAAAAATATATCTTTATCACCAAATCTGTATAGAAAATATGGGACATTTGGGGTGTTCTTGAAAGGTTAGTAAGGGACTGGGGTCAAACCATCTAATATGGTACATGCCCCACATATAAGAAACATCTGGCAACCCTAAGCTATTCAAAGTCACATTTCAAAAGTAAAAACACCAAAGTAAATATGTTGACACTATTACTTCATATATAATTAAGGAGACTGAAAACTAATAAAAAAGAAAAAAAAAATGGCATTTCAAAGTGGCTATTCAAAGTCACATTTTAAAAGTAAAAACACCAAAGTAAATATGTTGACACTATTACCTCATCATACATAACAGAGGAGATTGAAAAATTATTAAAAAAAAAAGTGGCATTTCACTACATGAAGACATGATAGAGAAAATCATTGAAATTCTTATTCCTTCCATACTAGAATATGCACCAGTGGTATGGTCAGCACACCTAAAAATAAAAGAAAAAGAGAGAATACAAAACATGGCAGATAAGATGACCCTAAGACTACATGAAGGAAGACTGAAAAAAATAGAACTTTCCACTGTGGAAGAGCAAAGAGGGAGAGGTGACATGATAAGATCTAGATCAGAGAAAGGTATAGAAAAAATGGACACAGGATTTGCTGGTATGGGGTAAATGATCAATAGCAGGTCATGATAAAAAATAAAAGTTAGGAAGTATTGCTTTCCACACAGAGATGTAGACTTGCTGAACAAGTTGGATGAAAACATAATTAAAGGCAAAGTTTGATGAGAGACTGGAACACATGTATATTATGTATACTACAACTATGTAGATACAGTGAATATCCATGTTCCCCTATGTCTTCACTCACACAAGGATTGGAGTAGGGGTGGAGGGGTGATGAAAGTTATGTTAGTTTGCAATATAGAAAAAAATTGCAGATTCTTTCATTTTTCCCCCCCACAATTGCTTCATTTGGAATATGTCTATATATCAAGAGCTTTTTTCCACCTTATAAGGGAGGTAGACAAGTCAAAAACACGTACCAACTCCCCCCCCCCTTCCACTCCCATCCACCACCTTTTCCCACCTCACATCTTAGCTCCTCACGGAAGATGGGTCATCATCCCTGTATCCCGCCCACTGTCCTGGATCAGAAGCAATCAATAGCAAGATGTAGTACATGCACAGCAAGGCTGCTTCACTTAATCAGCAACCCCCTCTTTCCACCCCCTCATGCATTATTGGAACATCCAACTCAAGTGAATATTTTGTTGTCAGTCTCACAGATACAACTATTACGTTATTGGATACCTCTAATCGTTTGGAGTATTTTGAACCTCATAAGTACAGCAAATCAAATTAGTGATTTCTAAATGTTTTTTTGACGGGGGTTACAGTGGAGAATAGTACAACCACGTCTAACCTACCCTTGCCTAGCTTAACCCAACCTAACCTACCCTGACAATAAAGAGGTTTCTCCCAGGAAGAAGGAAAATAAAACAATTATAAAAAAATAAAAATAACAGCTTCATCATCACTCGAAGCATCATGTGGAGGTACTGCACATGGCTGATGGTGGTGGTCACCCAGTGGTCCTCTATGTACAGCCCTTCTTGGTTGAAGAAAGCATGGATGAGTGTTTCTATCTGGCCAAATACTGAAAGAAGAATTTGCCTTGTATCCCAGGTCACTTCACCCACTCCTTAATGTCTCTTTAATGTGTTCTGCATCACAGGCCCCCTTTTTGGGCCTTTAATAAGACACACTAAAAAAAATAAAAAATAATAATGATAAATAAATAAAAAAAAGAGCACAAAAGAAATATTAATTTGCAGTATTTATTCATGGGATTCAAAATAATCAGAATGATAAGAGCTATCCTATGATTTAGATAAGAATTGTATCTGACTGGCAAACAACTTTATAAATGTCCCAACTCCTAACAAATAGCTACAACATAACAGGCTGCCTCAGATTCCACATACAGCAACATTACTTATCCCTCAACTCTCCCATACTAAACGCTGCAAAATGAATGACCAAAAATCTATTCAATCACCAAAAAAGTTTAAATAATTTTAGTTTCAACATACAATGGAATAGATCTGGTAAAAATAGTGTTGCCAGACAGGATCATTATACTATAGGACTGCCAATCAAGCCATGTATCTGAATGACGAATACCTGCAGGTAAATTACTTAGTACCTGTGTGACCTTCTCCTAAACTTACAATCTTCCTGAGACTCTGGGACTTGACAAATGTCAGAAGAATTTCAGTCCTTCAACGCTACACGTCAACCTTGTAGAAATTCTTTATTGCTGTATACGTCAAACTGAAGAAAACGTACTTTGCAACTGACGAAAGAAAACATAAAGACTATGAGGTATTAAGGGGTAACTAGTCGTTATTTCTACGTCACTGAATGCGCTTCATTCTAAATTGTATGTGCACGGACAAAAAGACAGTTTCTCTCCTTATAAAGGGGGTTGCCTAGCCAAGATATAAACCTACCTTTAACCCACCCAATACTCACTTTTATTTAAGTCCTTGTTGATGAAGGGTCATCCCAATTCGTTGCTCACCGTTTTGATCAGAGGCAATGCAACAAGATGCAACACCTTCACAGCAGGGCCCGATAGCCTACCTAGTCTACTCTCACTGCTTTATTACATGGTGATCCCCCCTTCACCTAGTCCAGAATTTACAGAGGAAATAAGAAGTCCCTCGTGTCGCATCAACTTATCCATTTATAATTATCAAATGTCTTGTTTTCTCCTGCCCATGTTCGATAAATCCTTGTACTCAAGGACCCCTTCACCCCATACATTAATTCCATTCTCAGTTTTCCCTCAATTTTATTTCATCCACCAAATCGGTCTTCCACACTGTTTTTACTAGTCTTCTTCAATTGTTATTTCCACATGCACAAATAATCCCAGTATTCTTTTTTCAACCCTATTTGCCAGGTCTCTTTCTAGTCCCGCTATCCACCGCAGCTGCTCAATTCTCAATGTATCCAAAGACATAGACATAGAAGAGTCCCGGAAGAGGAAGAGGCTATTGAGCCTGTGACTCCGGCTCTAAATAACTAATACTTAGGTCATCTGGGATCTAGTGGTCACTGTGGTCTAGGTGTTTGTTATTTATTTGAGCTGTGCAATCTAATATTTGATCTTGATGTTTCCATACACTATCCAATCTCTTTTCAAAACTCACAACTGAATTTGCATTCACAACATGATCAGGAAGACTATTCCAGTTGTTCACAACACGACTGCAGAAAGTGAATTTCCTGATGTCCAATCTTGGGCGCTGCTTGTAGATCCTCTTGGTGTGTTCTCGAGTCACCGAACCAGCAAGTTCAATAAATAATCCCCTGCTCACTTCACTATCATATAAATTGTTCACAATTTTAAAGGTTTCTATCATGTCCCCTCTTGATCTACGGTATGATAGTGTAGGAAGGTCTAATTTCCGCAATCGTTCAGGGTAAGGCAAATCCTTCAGGCTAGGGACTAACATTGTTGCTCCCGGAACTTTCACCATACTTTTAAAACACTTTATCTCAAACGCATCTAACCTCTTCATTTCTGCCTCCTATAAATTCCAAACCTACCCCCAGACAGCATTATGGACACCCACTCCTCCATAGTCTCCTCTTTGCATTCGTCCCCAAATACTTACTTCAATTGTATTTCAGTTCGCAACATGAACGTGTAGTTTGTTCCAATTTTACAATGCGGTTAATTTATTTTTTATTCATTGGTGCCTGATCTCTAATATACTATTTTGTAACTATCATTTCTTGTGACATCACTATGGTCCATAATATAATGATAATCTATGTTCATATCAACTAAGCCATGCAAAAATTGAAGACTTCAGTTAAACCACCCCGCATTCTACATTCGGATAAGCCAAGTAAAAGTTCACTTGGATGTTCTTCACGAGTATCCCGTAAACACGGGATAACTTTAGTAATTCCACGTTTTACACTTTCTAATTTGCCAGTGTCTTTTAATAAGTCATGGGCAACCAAAACTGAATATAGTATTTGAGATAAAGTCTTATAAGAGACTTTTATATATTTATTATTACTTTTTCAGTCTTGTGTTCAAATGTTCTTCCAATAAATCCTTCTAATCGCTTGGCAGTTTTTTTCTTCAGTTTTTGAGCAATGGAGGGTCGATTTACTCGTAGATTCTTAGATACTATGGCTCTTGGGCAGAGCCCTTACATGCCCAAGTCCCGGGACACAGTGCCGCCCCCCGAAATGTGGCGCCCCAGGGTATATGCCCTGTGGCACAACTTTGCGTTGTGAAGCCTACGGTGTCGGCGAGTCCCTCGAGCGAAGGGATTTGGAAACCGTGGGCTGAAAACAGTCGAAAGAAAATAAGAAGTAATAGGCAGTGCGTCACAACGCAATGACGTCAGTCCTCCTCGCTTCGCTCGCCGCGAGCGAAGCGAGGAGGACTGACGTCATTGCGTTGTGACACACTGCCTATTACTTCTTATTTTCTTTCGACTGTTTTCAGCCCACGGTTTCCAAATCCTTTCACTCAAGGGACTCGCCGACACCGTAGGCTTCACGATTTTTCATCTCCTTTCAGCCCTTTTCGGCTATCAATTTCCTATAGTCTATGGAATTGCTGGAAATTTTAAGGCCTCTAGTAACTACTTCTTTGTATTTTTCCTCTACCTTCTCTCCACTAACTGCTGTGCCAATTTAGCAGACAGTTATAGTGCCTCACCAAGTTTAAGCGTCTCCTATTTACTCAACATAAGAACATAAGAATAAAGGAGACTGCAAAAGACCATAAGGTGTCTCTTCGTATGCCTATGATCGAAGACATCACAGATGTTATAATGTTAAGGCTGGTATATCTCAACCTCTCAGTTTTACTGCTTCTCCATATTGTAGTTGTAACTTGCTACTTTATGATTAGGATTGGTGTATTTCACCCAGGTGTTACAATTCGAATTGGTTCTATAACGGTTTCAAATCCCCCCACCATGCGCGCTTGCCATTTCTCGTATAGGCTAGTTAATTAGGCTAGTTTAATTAGGCTAGTTAAGATCATATAGTCCTTTCTCGTAACTAGTGATTACCTCAAAGGACTACTAGAAATAATTCAACTCCCACATAAACGTGGCTTTGTATTGCTCTCGAGATTTGGTGATTAGAAAAAGGATCACTGACAACAGTGTATCGGAATGGGCTGTTTGGGACCCCACTCACGGGTCACATCAGTTAGCATCACGTTCGTAGAGAGAAAGGAGGTTTTGCGTCCACACGGAAGGAGCAGACAAGTCACGCTCTCTTATAGGGTACCTTTCGAGGACCCCACTCCTCCTTTTCTCATCGTGAATCGTTTGACTAGTGCTAATCATGCATCAGTGACTTGAAGTGCTACGGAAACTTTCTGAAACGGGAATGAGTTCTGTGACGTACCCACCGTGATATAACCACTGTGACATAACCTCCATGACATATTTTCAAGGTGCTTAGCAATATGCACTGTGACCAGAATCTACCAGTTCAATCGGAGTTTATAGATGGATCGTCTCCAGTGATTATTCGAACTTAAAACCCTTCCGTGAGTGTACAATGAAAGATAGGAGAAAGGAAACATCGGACGTGATCGCTTCCCTCCTTCGCCACAAGCAGTGCCAAGGACAAGGACGGGCTGGGTTCCCGCCGCTTTTGCACCCCACATGGATCTCCGGTTATCGTCGACATCCTGTACAATCGAGGACCTCCGTTTCTATGAAGACATCGCTGGTTGTTGAATTATCTCGTGAGATAAATATCAAAGGTATTTAATTCTAGTTAGGATTATAGCACGCAGGGCTAGCCAGGTAAGATAACTTAGTGAAATTTATCCAGTTGATTAATATTGGATTCATGATGAACAAGTTGCATATTACTGTTTGTGGAAATAATTTGAGTAATAAATTCAGCGTTGGATGTTCTGTTTAATTAGGCTAGGACTATGACACACATGAGTTTGTTCCCTTCCTTGAGAAATAAACACGCTCGACGTGAATGGAACATGCGTAGTCCCGGCCGGTGACTCAAATCTTCTGGACTTTGGCTCTCAACTGCAGCTATCCCACTTCGCCAATTCCCCAAGGTAGGAGAATTCTCATGCCCCACAACCACCACCTCCTCCTTCCACTGTCCAGGGATTTCGGGACCCCCACCCCCATGGCGGTGATGAGTAAAGGCTCTGTGACAGACGGTGTGAATCTGTCTGTAAAGATGACATCTCGGAATTTTGATTTTTCCTTTTTTAAGGGGGGGGGGCCGGTGGTAAG
Organism: Oratosquilla oratoria; assembly: GCF_046742065.1. NCBI lineage: Eukaryota > Metazoa > Arthropoda > Malacostraca > Stomatopoda > Squillidae > Oratosquilla > Oratosquilla oratoria. Next base: position 68,736,026 of record NC_134788.1, on the reverse strand, counting down.
TGTGTTGTTTATTATTTTTCGTAATTATTTTTTGTCGACAGGTTGAAGAAATGGAGCTTCCTTTTTGTGTCATTTTGTGAGAAGAAAACGGGGGTGAAGGGGACCTGTTCAAGGTTGTCCGCGACCTCGGGAACGGAAAGGCCAGCTACGGGGAGTTTTGCTATTATGTGTTGTAATCCGTAGAGGGTGCCAGTGATTTGGCACTATTCCGGCACAATAGCTAAAGTGCCACCCCGGAGCAAAGTGCTGCCCCCCTAAATGTGCCGCCCTGGGGCATACCCCCCCCCCCCAATGTGAGGGCCCTCCCTTTACCTACGGGCGGAAAGGCTCTCTTCCTGTTTTCTCGTCCGACTTTCGACTGATCCAAGGGAGAGTGAAGTCAAGATCTCCCTCCTGGGAGCCCTAGACGTCGGAGGAGACCCCACCGGCAACTCCGGAAAGGCCCATACAGTGAATGCGATCCGCGCCTTTGAACTCCGGGAACTGGTTCGGCGACGTGCTCTAGACAGACCTCATCCAACTACACCCACCCTCCACCCGTGGCGATCTCCCAGCGCCAGCTTCCACCTTTTCCACTTGAACGGAAGAAAAGCCGACTGAGACCCGGCACGACTAGAGCCAATGGTCCTTGAGACTATAAATTCTATGAACCTCCCAGCGAGCCTGTCGTATTACACGGACGGCTTTGTGGACCCCCTCACAGGAAGATGTGGCACGGATTCTACAACAGCCGATGTTGTGTCAGCGCGATTGAGAGTGAGTGACTGGAGCTCCAGTCTACAGACGGAGTTTGCTCCCACCTCCAAGGCCTTGAATCACGCATTCTCTGCCGGACAGGGGACAGTCATAATAAAGGGGCTTCTGGCATCGTCCGGTCAGAGAAGATAACGGATGACGTCTACTTAAGTAGACGTCATCCGTCCAGCACTCACTGAACCTTTTGCACCAGGATGAGAAGTCTGCAACATTTCACTGGATCCCAAGTCACAATCGAGATTCCAAGGAGTACTATTCCGGATGCTCCTGCCAAGGCAACGACGAAATTCAGCAGATTCACACTACCCCTGCCACCCTCGATGACACAGATCAAGGTCGTCACCATCAAGAAGGCTAGATCGTTGCCCAAGGCAACTACAGCAGCAAGTTTCATACCTTGGAATCTGCTCTATTGTACTACTACCAGCGAATAGAAATAAAACAGAAGTGATGGTAATGACGAAAAAAGCAAGAATATCCAAGAGTAAGAGTTCAAGTAGAAGGAAGAATATTGACTCAGGTGGATCAATTCAATTACCTAGGAAGCATTTTAACTTGGGATGGGAAAAGCCACGAAGAGATAACGGGAAGGATAGCCCTAACGAAAAAGAATTTCAACACGATTAAACCCTTTGTAACTAACAACAAAATTAAAATGAGAACAAGAAAAATATTTGTAAAATGTTACACTTGGTCAGTATTATTACATGAATGTGAAACTTGGACAATTAGTAAACAAACGCAGGGCAGGATAAAAGCAGTAGAAATGTGGATTTGGAGAGGGATGCTGAACATTTCATGGACAGAATTTAAAACAAAAGAAGAAATACTGCAGCAAATAGAAACACAGAGGGAAATAATAGCAACTATCAGGAAAAGACAATTACACTTTGTAGGAGACGTCATGAGAAAACAACAGTTAGAACATACGTTCCTAACGGGAAAAATAGAAGGAAAGAGGGCAAGAGAATCAGACAAGAAACAATGGTCTCAAACTATCCGGAAATAGATTCAATTTGGAAGTAGGTAGAAACAACTTTGCCAACCGTGTAGTTAATGAATGGAATAAACTTCCTGCACAGGTAGTGCAATGTAGTTCAGTTCGAAGCTTTAAGACTCATTTAGATAGACACCTAAGCAAGATGCTGTAATGATTATAATTTATTTTATATCATTTGTTTTTGTTTTGTTATTATTTGTCTGTTTGATTTTCATTTATTATTAGTTAAATGTCAATTTATTATTATTTAATGTTTACCTGTTTGTTTGTTATTCAACTATACTTAAGCATTTATTTATGTATTTTGTTTGTTGCATACATTATTATAGTTTTTTGTTATTATTTTATTATTATTATGATTCTTTTTCACATCCGACCTAGATATGGACCAAAAGGTCTCCTGTCGGCATGCTCCGCCTTTGTAATGTAGACGTATTTAAGGACGTCTGTAGGAGAAGAAATAACAAATGTCATCTTGCCCATTAAACTCCGATGACAAGATGTCTTGTCATTTGGTCAAATAAAACAAAAAATCATAAAACACCAAAATGTTTGATCAAACACCAGAAAAAATAGGACGTCAGTCCTCGCTTCGCTCGCGACTGACGTCCTATTTTTCTGGTGTTTGATCAAACATTTTGGTGTTTTATGATTTTTTGTTTTATTTGACCAAATGACAAGACATCTTGTCATCGGAGTTTAATGGGTTAAGAGCATAGACACAACGAAGATTGGAAGGTGTATAGTGTTGGTCGTTTCTATGTATTTTGTAGAACCATTCGCCGCGCCAAAACCTCACGGTCCTTGTACAAACGTCCAATAGGAACAATAGTATAGTATTCCAACAGAAAAACTTGTACAGTTCGATTCCTTCCATATACTAACCTTGATACAAGAGAATTCACTTCGTTTGCAACGCAGAGAACAACTGAGTAACGGCGAAAC